>NC_056454.1:51370554-51413986 GCF_018296145.1 Oncorhynchus tshawytscha
TCTCGCTTCTACTGAAAAGACAGTTGTCCCGGTTGATATATTATCGAATAGATATTTGAAAAACACATTGAGGATTGATTAGAAAAAACGTTTGCCATGTTTCTGTCAATATTATGGATCTAATTTAGATTTTTTTTCGGCGTTGTCGTGACCGCTATTTCCGGTGGATTTCTCAACAAAACGTGGACAAGAAACGGAGGTATTTCGGCTATAAAAATAATATTTTTGGAAAAAAGGATCATTGGCTATCTAACTGGGAGTCTCGTGAGTGAAAACATCCGAAGCTCATCAAAGGTAAACAATTTAATCTGATTGATTTTCTGATTTTCATGACCAAGTTACCTGCTGCTAGCTGGACATGGGGGCCCTGGGCTGTGGACATGAGGGGCCCTGGGCTGTGGACATGGGGGCTGGGCTGTGGACATGAGGGGCCCTGGGCTGTGGACATGGGGGCTGGGCTGTGGACATGAGGGGCCCTGGGCTGTGGACATGGGGGCTGGGCTGTGGACATGGGGGCTGTGGAAATAGGGGGCTGTGGACATAGGGGGCTGTGGACATGGGGGCTGTGGACATAGGGGGCTGTGGACATGGGGGCTGTGGACATGGGGGCTGTGGACATAGGGGCTGTGGACATGGGGGCTGTGGACATGAGGGTCTGTGGACATGGGGGCTGTGGACATGGGGGCTGGGCTGTGGACATGGGGACCCTGGGCTGTGGACATGGGGGCTGTGGACATGGGGGGCTGTGGACATGGGGGCTGGGCTGTGGACATGGGGGCTGTGGACATGAGGGGCTGTGGACATGGGGGCTGTGAACATGAGGGGCTGTGGACATGGGTGGCTGGGCTGTGGACATGAGGGGCTGTGGACATAGGGGGCTGTGGACATGGGGGCTGTGGACATGGGGGCTGTGGACATAGGGGGCTGTAGACATTGGGGCCCTGGACTGTGAACATGGGGGCTGTAGAAATGGGGGCCCTGGGCTGTGGACATGGGGGAGCTGTAGAAATGGGGGCCCTGGGCTGTGAACATGGGGGTTGTAGACATGGGGGCTGTGGACATGGGAGGCTGTGGACATGGGGGCTGGGCTGTGGACATGGAACCTGGGCTGTGGACATGGGGGCTGTGGACATGGGGACCCTGGGCTGTGGACATGGGGGCTGTAGACATGAGGGGCTGTAGACATGGGGGCTGTGGACATGGGGGCTGTAGACATAGGGGGCTGTGGACATGGGGGCTGTAGACATGGGGGCTGTAGACATGAGGGGCTGTGGACATGGGGGCTGTGCACATGGGGGCTGTAGACATGGGGTGCTGTAGACATGGGGGCTGTGGACATGGGGGCTGTGGACATGGGGTCTTTGGACATGGGGGTCTGTAGACATGGGGGCTGTAGACATGGGGGCTGTGGACATGGGGGCTGTGGACATGGGGACCCTGGGCTGTGGACATGCGGGGCTGTGGACATGGGGGCTGTGGACATGGGGGGCTGTGGACATGGGGGCTGTGGACATGGGGGCTGTGGACATGGGGACCCTGGGCTGTGGACATGGGGGCTGTGGACATGGGGGCTGTAGACATGGGGGCTGTGGACATGGGAATGTGTTGTGTTTTGACATGTGATGTGTTTTGATATGTGTTGCGTTGTGTCTCACCTGACCTGACCTGTGTTGTTGTTGTTGTTGTGTCTCCAGGAGAGGAGTGTCTGACCCTGGCCCTAAAGAGTCGCTGTCAGAACCAGCTGAAGCGTCGTCAGAGCGGCAGTGAGAGGCTGGCGGGGAGCGGGCGCGCCCGCAGGGCTACCGTGTTGAGGCCCAGGAGCAGCCCGGGGAGGATGGAGCGCAGCGGGGCTCTCTGTGAGATACATTTCCTTCCCATGGTGGTCGGGGTCAGGGATACCAACCGGACGCAGAGGCTACGATGCGTGGGTGAGTTGGTGCCCACCTACCAGGCTTACAAGTAGCCTGGTTCCAGAACTGTTTGTCCGGTCTTTCGTGTTGACGAGACAGCACAAGCAGATCTGGGGACCAGGCTAGGAGTACACAATATTAGCCAACATGGAGACACAATGCTGTAGTGCTGTTAGCCTGATGTAACTGCAGCTCTGCAGAGAAATCTGTCTGATCCATACACCACTGAGGCACCAAGAGGATGACTACGTCAACTGCAGTCTTTACCTCTACACCATGTGACGTGATGATATTGTGTGAGTTTACAGACCACCCAGACTTTGCCCAGTGCCCCCAGCCTCTACCCCTCACCAGCCCCAACATGCCAGTGTCCAGCTGTGAGCTCAACAAGAACACCAGGCGATGCCACCAGCAGCCCCTGGCTACACACCTGTCCTGTCGTCTCTACCAGACCTGTGACCATGCTATACTACTCTCAGGTAGGTTACACCTGGCAGCTCAGACCTGTGACCATGCTATACTACTCTCAGGTAGGTTACACCTGGCAGCTCAGACCTGTGACCATGCTATACTACTCTGGGGTAGGTTACACCTGGCAGCTCAGACCTGTGACCATGCTATACTACTCTCAGGTAGGTTACACCTGGCAGCTCAGACCTGTGACCATGCTATACTACTCTCAGGTAGGTTACACCTGGCAGCTCAGACCTGTGACCATGCTATACTACTCTGGGGTAGGTTACACCTGGCAGCTCAGACCTGTGACCATGCTATACTACTCTCAGGTAGGTTACACCTGGCAGCTCAGACCTGTGACCATGCTATACTACTCTGGGGTAGGTTACACCTGGCAGCTCAGACCTGTGACCATGCTATACTACTCTCAGGTAGGTAACACCTGGCAGCTCAGGCCTGTGACCACGCTATACTGCTCTCAGGTAGGTTAAGCCTGGCAAGTCACCTGAACACAGAACAACACCTCCTCTTTACAGACCAACACCTCCTCTTTACGGACCAACACCTCCTCTTTACAGACCACCACCTCATCTTTACAGAACAACACCTCCTCTTTACAGACCAACACCTCCTCTTTACAGACCACCACCTCCTCTTTACAGACCACCACCTCCTCTTTACAGTCCACCACCTCCTCTTTACAGACCAACACCTCCTCTTTACAGACCTCCACCTCTACCTCCTCTTTACAGACCTCCACCTCTACCTCCTCTTTACAGACCAACACCACCTCTTTACAGACCAACACCTCCTCTTTACAGACCACCACCTCCTCTTTACAGACCTACACCTCCTCTTTACAGACCAACACCTCCTCTTTACAGACCAACACCTCCACCCCTCTTTACAGACCACCACCTCTTCTTTACAGACCAACACCTCCTCTTTACAGACTAACACCTCCACCTCCTCGTTACAGACCTCCACCTCCTTCTTTACCGACCAACACCTACATCTCCTCTTTACAGACCAACTTCTCCTCTTTACAGACCGACACCTTCACCACCTCTTTACAGACCACTGGCTCCTCTTTACAGACCAACACCTCCTCTTTACAGACGTCCACCTCCTCTTTACAGACCAACACCTCCTCTTTACAGCCCTACACCTCCACCTCCTCTTTACAGACCAAAACCTCCTTTTTACAGACCAACACCTCCTCTTTATAGACCACCACCTACTCTTTACAGACCAACACTTCAGCAGACACCCTTAATCAATATGTATGTGTGTGGTATGTGTGTGTGTGTGGTATGGGTGGGTGTGTGGTATGTGTGGGTGTGTGGTGTGTGTGGGTGTGTGTGGGTGTGTGATATGTGTGGTTGTGCACGTGTGTGCAGGTGGATGGCAGCAACAGATCACGTACCAGTGTCACGTTCAGAACCTACAGCTCTTCTACAGGATGCTGAGGAACAACGGCTTCCACAGAGATCACATCAAGACCTTCTTCGCTGGGAACGGACAGCTCTCAGGTGGGATAGTACGGACCAGGACACAGACACACACAGCCTGGTACACACTCTCTAACCTCTCTATCCCTGTCTCTCTACAGAGGAGTGGGTATACCCAGCTACAGAGAAACGAGTGATAAGGAACCACATCTCTTATATCTGTGGGAAGCAGCACTGTGCAGACTCCCTGGTCCTCTACCTCAACAGCCCCACCAGGAACGACGGGACCATGCTGCTCTGGGATGGCAACTACAATGGCATAGTGGGTATAGATAGATTAGTATAGATGGATAAATAGTTACTCCAATGAGTCCTTTACTTCCCTATGCATCAACACAACGAGGGACTGGATTACATTAGTTAGAAGTGTTGTTACCTATAAAGTCCAGTACCTAATTCTATATTACCGTAACACATTAAGAGCAACTATGCCTCCTGTAGTCACTAACTGACTCCCATCCTGTAGTTACTAACTGATTCCATCCTGTAGTCTCTAACTGATTCCCATCCTGTAGTCTCTAACTGATTCCCATCCTGTAGTCACTAACTGACTCCCATCCTGTAGTCACTAACTGATTCCATCCTGTAGTCACTAACTGATTTCCATCCTGTAGTCACTAAGTGACTCCCATCCTGTAGTCACTAACTGATTCCATCCTGTAGTCACTAACTGATTCCCATCCTGTAGTCACTAACTGATTCCCATCCTGTAGTCACTAACTGATTCCATCCTGTAGTCACTAACTGATTCCATCCTGTAGTCACTAACAGATTCCATCCTGTAGTCACTAACTGATTCCATCCTGTAGTCACTAACTGATTCCATCCTGTAGTCACTAACTGATTCCATCCTGTAGTCTCTAACTGATTCCCATCCTGTAGTCTCTAACTGATTCCCATCCTGTAGTCACTAACTGATTCCATCCTGTAGTCACTAACTGATTACATCCTGTAGTCTCTAACTGATTCCATCCTGTAGTCTCTAACTGATTCCATTCTGTAGTCTCTAACTGATTCCATTCTGTAGTCTCTAACTGATCCCATCCTGTAGTCACTAACTGACTCCATCCTGTAGTCTCTAACTGATTCCATCCTGTAGTCACTAACTGATTCCATCCTGTAGTCACTAACTGATTCCATCCAGTAGTCACTAACTGATTGCCATCCTGTAGTCACAAACTGACTCCATCCTGTAGTCTCTAACTGATTCCATCCTGTAGTCACTAACTGATTCCATCCTGTCGTCACTAACTGATTCCATCCTGTAGTCACTAACTGATTCCATCCTGTCGTCACTAACTGACTCCATCCTGTAGTCTCTAACTGATTCCATCCTGTAGTCACTAACTGATTCCATCCTGTAGTCACTAACTGACTCCATCCTGTAGTCTCTAACTGATTCCATCCTGTAGTCTCTAACTGATTCCATCCTGTAGTCACTAACTGATTCCATCCTGTAGTCACTAACTGACTCCATCCTGTAGTCTCTAACTGATTCCATCCTGTAGTCACTAACTGATTCCATCCTGTCGTCACTAACTGACTCCATCCTGTAGTCTCTAACTGATTCCATCCTGTAGTCTCTAACTGATTCCATCCTGTAGTCACTAACTGATTCCCATCCTGTAGTCACTAACTGACTCCATCCTGTAGTCTCTAACTGATTCCATCCTGTAGTCACTAACTGATTCCATCCTGTAGTCACTAACTGATTCCATCCTGTAGTCACTAACTGATTCCATCCAGTAGTCACTAACTGATTGCCATCCTGTAGTCACTAACTGACTCCCATCCTGTAGTCACTAACTGATTCCATCCTGTAGTCACTAACTGACTCCATCCTGTAGTCTCTAACTGATTCCATCCTGTCGTCACTAACTGATTCCATCCTGTAGTCACTAACTGATTCCATCCTGTAGTCACTAACTGATTCCATCCAGTAGTCACTAACTGATTGCCATCCTGTAGTCACTAACTGATTGCCATCCTGTAGTCACTAACTGACTCCATCCTGTAGTCACTAACTGATTCCATCCTGTCGTCACTAACTGATTCCATCCTGTAGTCACTAACTGACTCCATCCTGTAGTCACTAACTGACTCCCATCCTGTAGTCACTAACTGATTCCATCCTGTAGTCACTAACTGATTCCATCCAGTAGTCACTAACTGATTGCCATCCTGTAGTCACTAACTGATTCCATCCTGTAGTCTCTAACTGATTCCATCCTGTAGTCACTAACTGATTCCATCATGTAGTCACTAACGGACTGCCTGGGAGTTGTGGGACTTCTGCAAAATTCTATGACGTGTTTATGTCATAATTCCACTGTCATGAACTTCATCTCTCTCGGGAAAACACATTATTTTTCTCATGCCAACACATTATTTTTCCATGCTACTATTTGGTTTGCAACAGCTGGGGTTGTGTTAAGCTACCTGTTTACCTCTACGACCTGTGCAACAATGTATCATGTTAAAAATGCAATCTCTCCCATGCCAGTAAACTAGAAACCCAAGAATGAATTTGAAACTAATTATTCACCATGGAAACCGTAAACACTCAGAATTCCATTCATTAATTGACCAGCACAGTGTGTTCAACATGAATTTAACATGCATTTTAAAGAGTGGTGGGAACAGGAGATTGAGGGGACAACAATCCCATAATAACCAGTCGACACGAACGAGTGGAGAAAAACACCCTGAAAAGAGCCGTATTGAAGCCAACACAGTGAAGCAGAATAACTGGGCACTGAAATGTTACTGTGACTGGCTAAGAACAAATTCTTATTTACAATGACGGCCTACCCCGGCCAAATCCGGACGATGCTGGGCCAATTATTCACCACCCTATGGGACTCCCAATCACAGCCAGATATGATGCAGCCTGGATTCAAACAAGGGACTGTAGTGATGCCTCTTGCACTGAGATGCAGTGCCTTAGACCGCTGTGCCACTAGGGAGCAAGAAAAGGGCATCTCTTGAGTCTGAGACAACGACAAAAGAACGGTTAAACGCTATCCTGCGGGAGTTTTATGGGAGTGTGAGGAATACTAAGAGTAAAGTGTCGAGTTGAACCGTAACATCAACGACCCTCACGGGTCTCCTGCCGGGTTGAACCGTTACATCAACGACCCTCACGGTTCTCCTGCCGGGTTGAACCGTTACATCAACGACCCTCACGGTTCTCCTGCCGGGTTGAACCATAACATCAACGACCCTCACGGTTCTCCTGCCGGGTTGAACCGTTACATCAACAACCCTCACGGTTCTCCTGCCGGGTTGAACCGTTACATCAACGACCCTCACGGTTCTCCTGCCGGGTTGAACCATAACATCAACGACCCTCACGGTTCTCCTGCCGGGTTGAACCGTTACATCAACGACCCTCACGGTTCTCCTGCCGGGTTGAACCGTTACATCAACGACCCTCACGGTTCTCCTGCCGGGTTGAACCGTTACATAAACGACCCTCACGGTTCTCCTGCCGGGTTGAACCGTTACATCAACGACCCTCACGGTTCTCCTGCCGGGTTGAACCGTTACATCAACGACCCTCACGGTTCTCCTGCCGGGTTGAACCGTTACATCAACGACCCTCACGGTTCTCCTGCTGGGTTGAACCGTTACATCAACGACCCTCACGGTTCTCCTGCCGGGTTGAATCATAACTATCAATGACCCTCACGGGTCTCCTGCCGGGTTGAACCATAACATCAATGACCCTCCTCAGAGTCTTTCATAAGACACACAAGGCTCAGATTGATCGCCCTCCTGAAGCGGCTTACCAGTTGGCGTCACGTGAAAAGCTAGCTATTCGCTGGCAGAAGTGGGGACACTTCAGGCTGAGGAGTAAGTTTCACACATCCCCATGTGCTATACACGCTCATACAAAAGTTAATCGATGCATGCCCGGAGGCAAGGGAAATAATGTCTACGAGTGGCCAACGGTGTGAGAGTTCACTCAAGATTTATTGGCAGCCTAACATGGAGAGCAGACATTGCTGGAGTGCCATTGACAGTTCTTCCACTCTTGTCATCAACCAGGACCAGAACCACAAAGAGTTCTTCTGTGCCATCAACAGAAACGTCACTGTTAACATCACCAACTAGCTTGGTTAGCTCGGACCCACCATACCAGTTGTTGCCTATATAAGGCCCGAGGCCTTATAGACTATAGAGACTATAGAGACTATAGAGACCATTTAGACTATAGAGACCATAGAGATTATAGAGATTATAGAGACTATAGAGACTATAAGGACCACAGACCATAGAGACCATAGAGACTATAGAGCCCATTTAGACTATATAGACTTTAGAGACCATTTAGACTATAGAGACTATAGAGCCCATTTAGACTATAGAGACTTTAGAGACCATTTAGACTATAGAGATTTTAGAGCCCATTTAGACTATATAGACTTTAGAGACCATTTAGACTATAGAGACTTTTAGAGACCATTTAGACTATATAGACTTTAGAGACTATAGATACTATAGAGACTACAGAGGCAATAGAGACCATAGAGACCGTAGAGACCGTAGAGACCGTAGAGACCATAGAGACCGTAGAGACTGTAGAGACTATCTAGACTATAGTGACTGTAGAGACTTTAGAGACTGTAGAGACCGTAGAGACCATTTAGACTATAGAGACTATAGAGACTGTAGAGACCGTAGAGACTATAGAGACTCTCTAGACTATAGAGACTATAGAGACCGTAGAGACTATAGAGACCGTAGAGACTATAGAGACTCTCTAACCTATAGAAACAGTAGAGACCGTAGATACCATTTAAACTATAGAGACTATAGAGACTGTAGTGACCGTAGAGACTATAGAGACTCTCTAGACTATAGAGACTATAGAGACCGTAGAGACTATAGAGACCAGTTATACTATAGAGACTATAGAGACTGTTTAGACTATAGAGACTATAGAGACCGTTTAGATTATAGAGACTATAGAGACTATAGAGACAGTAGAGACTATAGAGACAGTAGAGACTATAGAGACAGTAGAGACTATAGAGACTATAGAGACTATAGAGACTATTTAGATTATAGAGACTATTTAGACTATAGAGACTATAGAGACCGTTTAGATTATAGAGACTATAGAGACAGTAGAGACTATAGAGACTATAGAGACTATTTAGATTATAGAGACTATTTAGACTATCGAGACTATAGGGACTATAGAGACTATAGAGACAGTAGAGACTATTTAGATTATAGAGAACATTTAGACTATAGAGACTATAGAGACTATAGAGACCAGACAGGATCAGGAGCAGAGCAGACAGTGAACGCCTGCAGGGGTAAAGCTCCTTGGTTTGTATATGTATTCTTCTCTCTAATGCTTGTCCCACTGGGCCTCAGATCAGCTCTAGAACGTTCCTGATCCACAACACCTTCTGACACATCGATCTAGCACCCTCTAGGATTTGTTGCTAGTCGTTATTTCATGCTCCATCCATTTGGATGTCAGTTTGAACAGGTTTGAAATAACCTCATGGCAGAATAGTTTTTTTGGGGTTCTGAGATTACGGCTAAAGCGTATATAGGTTAGGAACTTTAGAACACCTGTGTGCTTCTCATGCTGGCATTGAACGTAAGCAATTACCTGTAAGACTGTGACAGATCGGGGTTGTGTGACTGCTTGTCTCCCTCTCCCCAGGATTCCTCTGTGAGAGATGATGGCTGAATATGAAACAGCAGGGTTGAACCTGTATGTTTAGATATAGACGGTGATGGGAGATCATTTGGTTTTTCCTCTCGCCCCTAATGCAGGCGGACCTGAAGGAGCGCTACAGTGTGGGAGAGCTGCTAGCGGACTTGGCAGGCTGCAGGGCGAGACGAGTACTAGTCTTCGTAGAGCAGAGTTACAGCGGGGTGCTCAGTAAGAGACTGAAAGCATCTCTGAAACACCTGAACGTGGTGCTGCTCAACATAGCCGACAGCTGGGCCTCGCTGCACCCAGCAACATGCCTTATAGACCACCTGAGTAAGGTATGTAGCAAAACCCTGCACAGTGACTTATAGACCACCTGAGTAAGGTATGTAGCAAAACCCTCCACGGTGCCTTAGAGACCACCTGAGTAAGGTATGTAGCAAAACCCTGCACAGTGCCTTATAGACCACCTGAGTAAGGTATGTAGCAAAACCCTGCACAGTGCCTTATAGACCACCTGAGTAAGGTATGTAGCAAAACCCTGCACAGTGCCTTATAGACCACCTGAGTAAGGTATGCAACACGTACACACACCCTGCACAACACACATCCTGCACAACATACACTCTATACAACACACACACACACCCACCCTAGACAACACACACCCTGCACAACATGCACCCTGCAACCAGAAGCCATGGATTACAGGCAACATCCGCAATGAGCTAAAGACTAGAGCTGCAGCTTTCAAGGAGCGGGACTCTAACCCGGACACTTATGAGAAATCCCCCTACGCCCTCAGACAAACCATCAAACAGGCAAAGCATCAATACAGGACTAAGATGGAATCCTACTACACCGTCTCTGACGCTCGTCGGATGTGGCAGGGCTTGAGAACTATCATGGTGTTAGGACAATAATCTTTACCTCAACGTCAGCAAAACAAAGGAGCTGATCGTGGACAATGGGAAACGGAGGTCCGAGCACACCCCAACATCCACATTGACGGGGGCTGTAAGCGCAGCAGGTTTCGAGAGCTTCAAGTTTCTCGGTGGCCACGTGACTGTGGTCCTTCCACCAGTCAGATCCTTAAAAGGCTGTGCCACCAGAGACTCTGGGTTCACGCCCAGGGTCTGTCGTTACCGGCCGCGACCGGGTTAGGGCGACCGGGAGGTCCGTGGGGTGACGCACAATTGGCATAGCGACGTCCGGGTTAGGGAGGACTTGGCCGGTAGGGTATATCATTGATATCATTGTCTCATCGCGCACCAGCGACTCCTGTGGCGGGCCGGGCACAGTGCACGCTAACCAAGGTTGCCAGGTGCACGGTGTTTCCACATTGGTGCGGCTGGCTTCCGGGTTGGATGCGTGCTGTGTTAAGAAGCAGTGCGGCTTGGTTGGGTTGTGTATCGGAGGACACATGATTTTCAGCCTTCGTCTCTCCCGAGCCCGTACGGGAGTTGTAGCGATGAGACAAGATAGTAGCTACTAACAATTGGATACCATGAAATTGGGGAGAAAAAAGGAGATAAAATTCAACAAAAAAACAGCAATAACAACAACAAAAATGGTTCTACAGCTGCACCATTGTCATGGGCCATTAGATCCTTAAAAGGTTCTACAGCTGCACCATTGTCATGGGCCATCAGATCCTTAAAAGGTTCTACAGCTGGACCATTGTCATGGGCCATCAGATCCTTAAAAGGTTCTACAGCTGCACCATTGTCATGGGCCATTAGATCCTTAAAAGGTTCTACAGCTGCACCATTGTCGTGGGCCATTAGATCCTTAAAAGGTTCTACAGCTGCACCATTGTCATGGGCCATTAGATCCTTAAAAGGTTCTACAGCTGCACCATTGTCATGGGCCATCAGATCCTTAAAAGGTTCTACAGCTGCACCATTGTCATGGGCCATCAGATCCTTAAAAGGTTCTACAGCTGCACCATTGTCATGGGCCATTAGATCCTTAAAAGGTTCTACAGCTGCACCATTGTCATGGGCCATTAGATCCTTAAAAGGTTCTACAGCTGCACCATTGTCATGGGCCATCAGATCCTTAAAAGGTTCTACAGCTGCACCATTGTCATGGGCCATCAGATCCTTAAAAGGTTCTACAGCTGCACCATTGTCATGGGCCATCAGATCCTTAAAAGTTTCTATAGCTGTCATGGGCCATCAGATCCTTAAAAGGTTCTACAGCTGCACCATTGTCATGGGCCATCAGATCCTTAAAAGGTTCTATAGCTGCACCATTGTCATGGGCCATCAGATCCTTAAAAGGTTCTACAGCTGCACCATTGTCATGGGCCATTAGATCCTTAAAAGGTTCTACAGCTGCACCAATGTCATGGGCCATTAGATCCTTAAAAGGTTCTATAGCTGTCATGGGCCATCAGATCCTTAAAAGGTTCTACAGCTGCACCATTGTCATGGGCCATCAGATCCTTAAAAGGTTCTACAGCTGCACCATTGTCATGGGCCATCAGATCCTTAAAAGGTTCTACAGCTGCACCATTGTCATGGGCCATTAGATCCTTAAAAGGTTCTATAGCTGCACCATTGTCATGGGCCATTAGATCCTTAAAAGGTTCTACAGCTGCACCATTGTCATGGGCCATTAGATCCTTAAAAGGTTCTACAGCTGCACCATTGTCGTGGGCCATCAGATCCTTAGAAGGTTCTACAGCTGCACCATTGTCGTGGGCCATCAGATCCTTAAAAGTTTCTACAGCTGCACCATTGTTACTGTCTATTATCCATCCATTACCCCTACCTACAGTATACTTGTAACGGATTTCTTCCGTCGAAGGAGAGTCGGATCAAAATGCAGCGTGGTTAGTTCGATACATGTTTAATAAATGAATAAACACGACAAATACAAAAACAAGAAACAGCCTGTCTGGTGACAACAAACACAGAGACAGGAACAATCACCCACAAAACACACAGTGAAACCCAGGCTACCTAAATATGGTTCCCAATCAGAGACAACGAGAATCACCTGACTCTGATTGAGAACCGCCTCAGGCAGCCATAGACTCTCCTAGACAACCCTACTCAGCCACAATCCCAATACCTACTATAACCCCAATACAAAAACACACCACAAAATAAACCCATGTCACACCCTGGCCTGACCACATAAATAAAGAAAACACAAAATACTAAGACCAAGGCGTGACAATACTGCTGTTACTGTCTATTATCTATCCTTTACCCCTACCTACAGTATACTGCTGTTACTGTCTATTATCTATCCTTTACCCCTACCTACAGTATACTGCTGTTACTGTCTATTATCTATCCTTTACCCCTACCTACAGTATACTGCTGTTACTGTCTATCTATCCTTTACCCCTACCTACAGTATACTGCTGTTACTGTCTATTATCTATCCTTTACCCCTACCTACAGTATACTGCTGTTACTGTCTATTATCTATCCTTTACCCCTACCTACAGTATACTGCTGTTACTGTCTATTATCTATCCTTTACCCCTACCTACAGTATACTGCTGTTACTGTCTATTATCTATCCTTTACCCCTACCTACAGTATACTGCTGCTACTGTCTATTATCTATCCTTTACCCCTACCTACAGTATACTGCTGTTACTGTCTATTATCTATCCTGTTGCCTAGTTACTGTACCTCTACCTTTATGTACATACAGTACCAGTCAAAAGTTTGGACACACCTACTTATTCAACGGTTTTTCTTTACTTTTACTATTTTCTACACAGTCAAATGACAGTGAAGACATAAAAACTATGAAATAACACATATGGAATCGTGTAGTAAACCTCATGAAGCTGGTTGAGAGAATGCCAAGAGTGTGTAAAGCTGTCATCAAAGCAAAAGGGCAGCTGCTTTGAAGAATCTCAAATAAAGAAAATAACTATTTTTTTGGTTAGTAGTCATCTGGAATGCATTTCAATTAACAGGTGTGCCTTGTTAAAAGTTACAAGTATTTCCTTCTTAATGTGTTTGAGCCAATCAGTTGAAGATAGCCCTATTTGGTAAAAGACCATTACGGCAATAACAGCTCAAATAAGCAAAGAGAAATGACAGTCCATCATTACTATAGTTATCTTGTACTTCCGGCGCCGACAGAGATTCCTAGGAAACTATGCAGTTTTTTGTTTTTTACGTGTTATTTCTTACACTAGTACCCCAGGTCATCTTAGGTTTCTTTACATACAGCCGAGAAGAACTACTGAATATAAGATCAGCGTCAACTCACCATCAGTACGACCAAGAATATGTTTTCGCGATGCGGATCCTGTGTTCTGCCTTACAACCAGTGTAACCGAGTGGATCACATGCAGCGACCAAAAAAAAAACGACTCAGAAAAAGAGGGAAAGAAGCGGTCTTCTGGTCAGACTCCGGAGACGGGCACATCGTGCACCACTCCCTAGCATTCTTCTTGCCAATGTCCAGTCTCTTGACAACAAGGCTGATGAAATCCGAGCAAGGGTAGCATTCCAGAGGGACATCAGAGACTGTAACGTTCTTTGCTTCACGGAAACATGGCTAACTGGAGAGACGCAATCCGAGCGGTGCAGCCAGCGGGTTTCTCCACGCATCGCGCCGACAGAAACAAACATCTTTCTGGTAAGAAGACGGGCGGGGGCGTATGCGTTATGGCCAACGTGACATGGTGTGATGAAAGAAACATACAGGAACTCAAATCCTTCTGTTCACCTGATTTAGAATTCCTCACAATCAAATGTAGACCGCATTATCTACCAAGAGAATTCTCTTCGATTATAATCACAGCCGTATATCCCCCCCCAAGCAGACACATCGATGGCTCTGAACAAACTTTATTTAACTCTCTGCAAACTGGAAACGATTTATCCGGAGGCTGCATTCATTGTAGCTGGGGATTTTAACAAGGCTAATCTGAAAACAAGACTCCCTAAATTTTATCAGCATATCGATTGCGCAACCAGGGGTGGAAAGACCCTGGATCATTGTTACTCTAACTTCCGCGACGCATATAAGGCCCTGCCCCGCCCCCTTTCGGAAAAGCTGACCACGACTCCATTTTGTTGATCCCTGCCTACAGACAGAAACTAAAACAAGAAGCTCCCACGCTGAGGTCTGTCCAACGCTGGTCCGACCAAGCTGACTCCACACTCCAAGACTGCTTCCATCACGTGGACTGGGAGATGTTTCGATTGCGTCAGACAACAACATTGACGAATACGCTGATACGGTGTGCGAGTTCATTAGAACGTGCGTTGAAGATGTCGTTCCCATAGCAACGATTAAAACATTCCCTAACCAGAAACCGTGGATTGATGGCAGCATTCGTGTGAAACTGAAGGCACGAACCACTGCTTTTAATCAGGGCAAGGTGTCTGGTAACATGACTGAATACAAACAGTGCAGCTATTCCCTCCGCAAGGCTATCAAACAAGCTAAGCGCCAGTACAGAGACAAAGTAGAATCTCAATTCAACGGCTCAGACACAAGAGGTATGTGGCAGGGTCTACAGTCAATCACGGACTACAGGAAGAAACCCAGCCCAGTCACGGACCAGGATGTCTTGCTCCCAGGCAGACTAAATAACTTTTGCCCGCTTTGAGGACAATACAGTGCCACTGACACGGCCTGCAACGGAAACATGCGGTCTCTCCTTCACTGCAGCCAAAGTGAGTAAGACATTTAAACGTGTTAACCCTCGCAAGGCTGCAGGCCCAGACGGCATCCCCAGCCGCGCCCTCAGAGCATGCAGACCAGCTGGCCGGTGTGTTTACGGACATATTCAATCAATCCCTATACCAGTCTGCTGTTCCCACATGCTTCAAGAGGGCCACCATTGTTCCTGTTCCCAAGAAAGCTAAGGTAACTGAGCTAAACGACTACCGCCCGTAGCACTCACATCCGTCATCATGAAGTGCTTTGAGAGACTAGTCAAGGACCATATCACCTCCACCCTACCTGACACCCTTGACCCACTCCAATTTGCTTACCGCCCAAATAGGTCCACAGACGATGCAATCTCAACCACACTGCACACTGCCCTAACCCATCTGGACAAGAGGAATACCTATGTGAGAATGCTGTTCATCGACTACAGCTCGGCATTCAACACCATAGTACCCTCCAAGCTCGTCATCAAGCTCGAGACCCTGGGTCTCGGCCCCCCTGTGCAACTGGGTACTGGACTTCCTGACGGGCCGCCCCCAGGTGGTGAGGGTAGGCAACAACATCCCCTCCCGCTGATCCTCAACACTGGGGCCCCACAAGGGTGCGTTCTGAGCCCTCTCCTGTACTCCCTGTTCACCCACGACTGCGTGGCCATGCACGCCTCCAACTCAATCATCAAGTTTGCGGACGACACAACAGTGGTAGGCTTGATTACCAACAACGACGAGACGGCCTACAGGGAGGAGGTGAGGGCCCTCGGAGTGTGGTGTCAGGAAAATAACCTCACACTCAACGTCAACAAAACTAAGGAGATGATTGTGGACTTCAGGAAACAGCAGAGGGAACACCCCCCATCCACATCGATGGAACAGTAGTGGAGAGGGTAGCAAGTTTTAAGTTCCTCGGCATACACATCACAGACAAACTGAATTGGTCCACTCACACAGACAGCATCGTGAGGAAGGCGCAGCAGCGCCTCTTCAACCTCAGGAGGCTGAAGAAATTTGGCTTGTCACCAAAAGCACTCACAAACTTCTACAGATGCACAATCGAGAGCATCCTGGCGGGCTGTATCACCGCCTGGTATGGCAACTGCACCGCCCTCAACCGTAAGGCTCTCCAGAGGGTAGTGAGGTCTGCACAACGCATCACCGGGGCAAACTACCTGCCCTCCAGGACACCTACACCACCCGATGCTACAGGAAGGCCATAAAGATCATCAAGGACATCAACCACCCGAGCCACTGCCTGTTCACCCCGCTGCCATCCAGAAGGCGAGGTCAGTACAGGTGCATCAAAGCTGGGACCGAGAGACTGAAAAACAGCTTCTATCTCAAGGCCATCAGACTGTTAAACAGCCACCACTAACATTGAGTGGCTACTGCCAACACACTGTCAATGACACTGACTCTACTCCAGCCACTTTAATCATGGGAATTGATGGGAAATGATGT
Source organism: Oncorhynchus tshawytscha (assembly GCF_018296145.1). Taxonomy (NCBI): domain Eukaryota; kingdom Metazoa; phylum Chordata; class Actinopteri; order Salmoniformes; family Salmonidae; genus Oncorhynchus; species Oncorhynchus tshawytscha. The sequence continues at coordinate 51,387,230 of NC_056454.1, forward strand.
AAATATATCACTAGCCACTTTAAACAATGCTACCTTATATAATGTTACTTACCCTACATTGTTCATCTCATATGCATACGTTGATACTGTACTCTATATCATCGACTGCATCCTTATGTAATACATGTATCACTAGCCACTTTAACTATGCCACTTGGTTTACATACTTATCTCATATGTATATACTGTACTCGATATCATCTACTGTATCTTGCCTATGCTGCTCTGTACCATCACTCATTCATATATCCTTATGTACATATTCTTTATCCCCTTACACGGTGTATGACAGTAGTTTTTTTTTTTTGGAATTGTTAGTTAGATTACTTGCTCGTTATTACTGCATTGTCGGAACTAGAAGCACAAGCATTTTCGCTACACTCGCATTAACATCTGCTAACCATGTGTATGTGACAAATAAAATTTGATTTGATTTGATTTGATTTACTTTAAGACATGAAGGTCAGTCAATGCGGAACATTTCAAGAACTTTGAAAGTTTCTTCAAGTGCAGTCGCAAAAACTATCAAGCGCTATGATGAAACTGGCTTTCATGAGGACCACCACAGGAAAGAAAGATCCAGAGTTACCTCTGCTGCAGAGGATAAGTTCATTAGAGTTAACTGGCTCTCTAGAGGACCGCCATAGGGAAAGGAAGACCCAGAGTTACCTGCTGCAGAGGATAAATTCTTTAGAGTTAACTGGCTTTCATGAGGACCGCCATAGGAAAGGAAGACCCAGAGTTACCTGCTGCAGAGGATAAATTCTTTAGAGTTACCAACCTCAGAAATTGCATCCCAAATAAATGCTTCACAGAGTTCACTTTCTTGTTTATTTAACCTTTATTCAAGTAACAGACATCTCAACATCAACTGTTCAGAGGAGACTGTGAATCAGGCCTTCATGGTCGAATTGTTGCAAAGAAACCACTACTAAAGGACACCAATAAGAAGAGACTTGCTTGGGCCAAGAAACACAAGCAATGGACATTAGACAGGTGTAAATCTGTCCTTTGGTCTGATGAGTCCAAATTTGAGATTTTTGGTTCCAACCACTGTGTCTTTGTGAGATGCGGAGTAGGCGAACGGATAATCTCCGCATGTGGTTCCCACCGTGAAGCATGGAGGAAGAGGTGTGATGGTGCTTTGCTGGAGACACTGTCTGTGATTTATTTAGAATTCAAGGCACACTTAACCAGCACGGCTACCACAGCATTCTGCAGCAATTCGCCATCCCATCTGGTTTGCGCTTAGTGGGACTATCGTTTGTTTTTCAACAGGACATTGACCCAGCACACCTCCAGGCTGTGTAAGGGCTATTTGACCAAGAAGGAGAGTTATGGAGTGTTGCATCAGATGACCTCAGATGACCTGGCCTCCACAATCACCCGACCTCAACCCAGTTGAGATGGTTTGGGAGGAGTTGGACCGCAGAGTGAAGGATAAGCAGCCAACAAGTGCTCAGCATATGTGGGAACTCCTTGAAGACTGTTGAAAAAGCATTCCAGGTGAAGCTGGTTGAGAGAATCCCAAGCATGTGCAAAGCTGTCATCAAGGCTACTTTGAAGAATCAAAATTTAAAACATATTTGGATTTGTTGAACACTTTTTGGGGGCTACTACATGATTCCATCTGTGTTATTTCATAGTGTTGATGTCTTCACTATTATTCTACAATGTAGAAAACAGTAAAAATAAAGAAAAACCCATTGACTGGTACTGTAGCTACCTCAATTACCTCGTGCCCCCTACACATCCAATCGGTACAGGTACCCTGTGTATTTAGCCAAGTTACCATTACTCATTGTGGATTTATTTATTGTTATTTTTCTATTAATTTCTTAAAATGGATTAAAAACGATGTCTTTACAACCAGCGCTACCCACTGAGAAGAGATAACAAAATGATCTATAAAATTGTATTGAGGCTTCCTGAAATTATGTTCTCGCAATAATGTATAAAGTGGAGATCACACCACCACCATCAATCATTTGACCTGACCCTCTTCTTCCTCCCATCTCTTCTCAGGATTCAGGGATGTCCCGCCTCCCGACCCCAAATCCAGCCTTTTGGATGTCAACCTATCTGGTGCGCCCTGTAACACAACTCCACCTCTGAGCGAAGCAGAGATGAGGAAGGAGTACATGGGCTGTCAGAACCTCCCCACCGCCCTGTGGTACCAGAACCACAACCAGAACCTCCCCCTGCTCTGTGGTACCAGAACCACAACTAGATCCTCCCGACCACCCTGTGATACCAGAATCAGAACCTTCCCATCGCCATGTGATATCAGAACTCGGCACCGACCTGTGGTACCAGAACCATAAACCACAACTAGAACCTACCCACCATCCTGTGGAACAAGAACTTCAACCAGAACCTCCCCACTGCCCTATGGTACCAGAACCACAACCAGAACCTTCCCATCATACTGTGGCATCAGAACCACACCAGAATCTCCACACCGCCCTGTGGTACCAGAACCAGAACCTCCCCACTCTCTCCTGTGGTACCAGAACCACAACTAGAACCAGTACCTCCCCACCGCCCTGTGGTATCAGAACCACAGCTAGAACATCCCCACCGTCCTGTGGTGCCAGAACCCCCACCCCCTGTGGTACCAGAACCATAACCTTCTCATCACCTTATGGTACCAGGACCAGATCCTCCCCACTGTCCTATGGTACCAGGACCAGATCCTCCCCCACTGTCCTGTGGTACCAGGACCTGAACCTCCCCACTCTACTGTGGTACCAGGACCAGATCCTCCCCACTGTCCTATGGTACCAGGACCTGAACCCCCCCCACACACTGTGGTAGCAGAACCTGAACCTCCCCACTGTCCTGTGGTACAAGGACCAGATCCTCCCCACTCTCCTGTGGTACCAGGACCACAACCTCCCCCACCACAATGTGGTACCAGAACCTGAACCTCCCCACTGTCTGTGGTATCAGAACCTGGACCTCCCCACCACACTGTGGTACCAGAACCTGAACCTCCCCACTCTCCTGTGGTACAAGAACCTGAACCTCCCACTCTCCTATGGTACCAGGACCAGAACCTCCCCATCACCCTGTGGAACCAGAACCACAACTAGAACCAGTACCTCCCCACCGCCCTGTGGTACCAGAACCACAACCAGAACCACCCCACCGCCCTGTGGTACCAGGGCCACAACTAGAGCCTCCCCACCGGTCTGTGGTACCAGAACCACAACCAGAACCTTCACAGAACCTTGTGGTACCAGAACCACAACCAGAACCTTCACAGCACCTTGTGGTACCAGAACCACATCCAGAACTGACACAGACCCTGGACAGAATTTTATTTTTGAAAGAACACTCAGACTCATACACACAGACTCATACACACACATGCACACACACAGACGCAGACACAAATAACAAGACAAGAGAAGACAACACACACAGACAGACATACCTGACAACACAAGAGAAGACACACACAGACAGACACAAATAACAACACAGACAGACACAAATAACAAGACAATAGACAACACACAGACCGAATCACAGAGAAGGCTAGTTGCTTTGTCAATCACACACTAGATGATGGCTTGTCATCGGGAGTCGTTTCTGTTACAACACATTCTTATTTAAGTGTATCTTTTGAGCCCACATACATATTATAGTACCGCAGGATTTGTGCTAGTGATGGAGGAAAAAAAGTCCCGTTACATTTCGCAATATTATTTTTTGACGATATTATAATTGATACTTTGACTTCAAGTATCGATTTAAAAAAAATAAAAAAAATAAAAAAACAACCTGCCTTTTTTTTTTGCTAGGTAGTGTTAGCTAGAGCTAGGTAGTGTTAGCTAGAGCTAGGTAGTGTTAGCTAGAGCTAGGTAGTGTTAGCTAGAGCTAGGTAGTGTTAGCTAGGTAGTGTTAGCTAGAGCTAGGTAGTATTAGCTAGAGCTAGGTAGTGTTAGCTAGAGCTAGGTAGTGTTAGCTAGAGCTAGGTAGTGTTAGCTAGAGCTAGGTAGTGTTAGCTAGAGCTAGGTAGTGTTAGCTAGCTTGTCGGCTGTACTAGCTTGTTCTCTTTCTTTTAAATAGTGAGCCAACATACAGTGTTTTCAGCACTTTTATTTCAATGACTGATCAAAGCTAACTAACATATAGTGAGCAATATGTATACAACTTCAATCACAATCAAGTATTGCATCACAAAAATATATAGAATAGTGAGAATCGTGAGAATAGCAATACATACAGAATCGTGAGAATAGCAATACATTTCAGATCGGCACCTAGGTATCATGATAACTATCGCATTGTGAGTTCCTGGCGATTCCCAGCCCTAATTTGCACCATGATAGGACACTTTCAGATCTGTACCAAGGACCGGAGAGAGAGGGACTCTGACAGTTAAATGTGTATAAGGAAGGGAAGAGGGAGCGGACGAGGGAAGAGGACGGGACAGTGTGTTTGATTGTCCTCACTCTGAACCCCGGCATCATCACCACGGACGCTTGGTGACGGACAGGGAGTAGAGGAGTGGGAAACGTCCCAAGTGGACCATCCTGTCCTGTGCCAGCTAGCGGCAGCTCCTGACGGTTGGGTACAGACTGTGAAGAGGTTCAGATAGAGGACACCAGAGCCTCTGGACGACTTACCTCCCTCTCTAGGTCCCTGAACAAGATGACAATGCATGCATCCAGCCCTCAGCCCAGCACAGCCCTCAGCCCAGACAGCCCTCAGCCCAGCACAGCCCTCAGCCCAACACAGCCCTCAGCCCAGCACAGCCTCCTCAGCCCAGACAGCCCCAGCCCCAGCACAGCCCCTCAGCCCACAGCCCTCAGCCCAGACAGCCCTCAGCCCAGACAGCCTCAGCCCAGCACAGCCCAGACAGCCCTCAGCCCAGCCCAGCCCTCAGCCCAGCACAGCCTCAGACAGCCCTCAGCCCAGCCCAGCCCCTCAGCCCAGCCCAGCCCTCAGCCCAGCCCAGCCCTCAGCCCAGCACAGCCCTCAGCCCAGACAGCCCTCAGCCCAGACAGCCCTCAGCCCAGCACAGCCCTCAGCCCAGACAGCCCACAGCCCAGCCCAGCCCAGCCCAGACAGCCCAGCAAAGCCCTCAGCCCAGACAGCCCTCAGCCCAGCCCAGCCCTCAGCCCGCAGCCCAGACAGCCCTCAGCCCAGCCCAGCCCTCAGCCCAGCACAGCCCTCAGCCCAGACAGCCCTCAGCCCAGCCCAGCCCAGCCCTCAGCCCAGACAGCCCTCAGCCCAGCCCAGCCCTCAGCCCAGACAGCCTCAGCCCAGCCCTCAGCCCAGCACAGCCCTCAGCCCAGACAGCCCTCAGCCCAGACAGCCTCAGCCCAGACAGCCCTCAGCCCAGCCCAGCCCTCAGCCCAGCACAGCCCCTCAGCCCAGCTCAGCCCCCAGCCCCAGCCCAGCCCAGACCCCTCAGCCAGACAGCCCTCAGCCCCCAGCCCTCAGCCCAGACAGCAGCCCAGACAGCCCTCAGCCCAGACAGCCCTCAGCCCAGCACAGCCCTCAGCCCAGCCCAGCCCTCAGCCCAGCACAGCCCTCAGCCCAGCCCCAGCCCAGCAGACAGCCCTCAGCCCAGACAGCCCCTCAGCCCAGACAGCCCTCAGCCCAGACAGCCCTCAGCCCCACAGCCCTCAGCCCAGCCCAGCCCTCAGCCCAGCACAGCCCAGCCCAGCCCTCAGCCCAGACAGCCCTCAGCCCAGACAGCCCTCAGCCCAGCACAGCCCTCAGCCCAGACAGCCCTCAGCCCAGACAGCCCTCAGCCCAGCAGCCCAGACAGCCCTCAGCCCAGCACAGCCCTCAGCCCAGCACAGCCCTCAGCCCCAGCCTCAGCCCAGCCCAGCCCCTCAGCGCAGCCCCAGCCCAGCAAAGCCCTCAGCCCAGACAGCCCTCAGCCCAGCACAGCCCTCAGCCCAGCACAGCCCAGACAGCCCTCAGCCCAGCACAGCCCTCAGCCCAGCACAGCCCTCAGCCCAGACAGCCCTCAGCCCAGCCCAGCCCAGCCCTCAGCCCAGACAGCCCTCAGCCCAGCACAGCCTCAGCCCAGACAGCCCTCAGCCCAGACCCCTCAGCCCAGCACAGCCCTCAGCCCAGACAGCCCCAGCCCAGACAGCCCTCAGCCCAGACAGCCTCAGCCCAGACAGCCTCTTCCAGCACAGCCCTCTTCCCAGCACTGCCCTCAGCCCAGCACAGCCCTCAGCCCAGACAGCCCTCAGCCCAGACAGCCCTCAGCCCAGCACAGCCCTCAGCCCAGACAGCCCTCAGCCCAGACAGCCCTCAGCCCCAGACAGCCCTCAGCCCAGCCCAGCCCTCATCCCAGACAGCCCTCAGCCCAGCACAGCCCTCAGCCCAGACAGCCCTCAGCCCCAGCCCTCAGCCCCACAGCCCTCAGCCCAGACAGCCCTCAGCCCAGACAGCCCTCAGCCCAGACAGCCCTCAGCCCAGCACAGCCCTCTTCCCAGCACAGCCCTCTTCCCAGCACAGCCCCCTTCCCAGCACAGACCTCAGCAGACAGCCCTCAGCCCAGACAGCCCTCAGCCCAGACAGCCCTCAGCTCAGCACAGCCCTCAGCCCAGCACAGCCCTCAGCCCAGACAGCCCTCAGCCCAGCACACAGCCCAGACAGCCCTCAGCCCAGACAGCCCTCTTCCCAGCACAGCCCTCAGCCCAGCAGCCACACTCCCAGCCCTCAGCCCAGACAGCCCTCAGCCCAGACAGCCCTCAGCCCAGCCAGCAGACACCTCAGTAAGACAGCTGTGTCCAGCGTTGGCTTACTGCTCTATGATTTAATTTAAGCCTGCTCCAGTCCTGTCCTGAGGCAGACGCAGTCCTCAGAGCAGACTGTCTCAGTCCTGTCCTCAGCATACGGTCTCCAGTCCTGTCCTCCAGAGCAGACGGTCTCAGTCCTGTCCTCAGAGCAGACGGTCTCAGTCCTGTCCTCAGAGCAGACGGTCTCAGTCCTGTCCTCAGAGCAGGCCCGGTCTCATGTCCTCAGAGCAGACGGTCTCCAGTCCTGTCCTCGGTCCAGTCCTGTCCTCAGAGCAGACTGTCTCCAGCCCTGTCCTCAGAGCAGACTGTCTCCAGCCCTGTCCTCAGAGCAGACTGTCTCCAGCCCTGTCCTCAGAGCAGACTGTCTCCAGTCCTGTCCTCAGAGCAGACGGTCTCCAGTCCTGTCCTCAGAGCTGTCCTCAGAGCAGACTGTCTCCAGCCCTGTCCTCAATGCAGACCGTCTCCATTGCAGTCACACTCATACTCCAATATCTGTCCTGCTCCTGGTACCGCTAGGTGTCTACCTTCTCTTCTCTCTGTCTTCTACCTTCTCTTCTCTCTGTCCCCTTACCTTCTCTTCCCTCTATCCCCTTACCTTCTCTTCCCTCTGTCCCGTACCTTCTCTTCCCTCTGTCCCCTACCTTCTCTTCTCTCTGTCCCCTTACCTTCTCTTCCCTCTGTCCCCTACCTTCTCTTCTCTCTGTCCCCTACCTTCTCTTCTCTCTGTCCCCTAACTTCTCTTCTCTCTGTCCCCTACCTGTCCCCAAACTTCTCTTCTCTCTGTCCCCTACCTTCGCTTCTCTCTGTCCCCCTTCCTTCTCTCTGTCCCCTACCTTCTCTCTGTCCCCTACCTCTCTCTCTGTCCCCTACCTTCTCTTCGCTCTGTCCCCTACCTTATCTCTGTCCCCTACCTTCTCTCTGTCCCTTACCTTCTCTTCTCTCTGTCCCCTACCTTCTCTTCTCTCTGTCCCCTTACCTTCTCTTCTCTCTGTCCCCTTACCTTCTCTCTTCTCTGTCCCCTTACCTTCTCTTCTCTCTCTGTCCCCTTTACCTTCTCTTCTCTGTCCCCTTACCTTCTCTTCTCTCTGTCCCCTTACCTTCTCTCTCTGTCTCTGTCCTTCTACTCTCCTCTCTTCTCTCTGTCCCCTTACCTTCTCTCTCTCTCTGTCCCCTTACCTTCTCTTCTCTCTGTCTTTACCTTCTCTTCTCTCTGTCCCTTCTTCTCTTCTCTCTGTCTGTCTACCCCTTCTCCTTCTCTTCTCTCTGGCTCCCCTACCTTCTCTTCTCTCTGTCCCTTACCTTCTCTCTCTCTCTGTCCCCTACCAGACCCGACCACATGGACAACACAGACAGACCCGACCACATGGACAACACAGACAGACCCGACCACATGGACAACACAGACAGACCCGACCACATGGACAACACTCATGCACTTTGGCATGCTATGCTTTTTCTGCATCACAACCCAAATCACACATGTTACAATGTTGATCTCCCGTGTTCGTCATTTCATTTAATTTCATAAACAGTATGAATGTTGTGTCTATGTCGTATCATTGAGTTGATAATGCTCGTTATAAACAGTATGAATGTTGTGTCTACAGTGCCTTCGGAAAGTATTCAGACCCCTTGACTGTTTTTTTGTTACGTTTACAGCCTTATTCTAAAATTGATTAGATAGTTTTCCCCTCAAGCAATCTACACGCAATACCCCATAATGACATCACAATACCCCATAATGACATCACAATACCCCATAATGACATCACATACCCTATAATGACATCACAATACCCATAATGACATCACAATACCCCATAATGACATCACAATACCCCATAAGAAGAAGAACAAGTTTTTAGACATTTTTGCTAATTTATTAAAAATACAAATCTGAAATAATACATTAACATAAGTATTCAGGCACCTTTGGCAGCGATTACAGCCTTCAGTCTTCTTGGGTATGACGCTACAAGCTTGGCACACCTGTATTTGGGGAGTTGATCCAATTCTACTCTACAGATCCTCTCAAGCTCTATCAGGTTAGATGGGGAGCGTCGCTGCACAGCTATTTTCAGGTCTCTCCAGAGATGTTCGATCGGGTTCAGGTCCGGGCTCCGGGCTCTGGCTGGGCCACTCCAGGACATTCAGTGACTTGCCCCGAAGCCACTCCTGTGTTGTCTTGGCTGTGTGCTTAAGGTCGTTGTCCTGTTGGAAGGTGAACCTTTGCACCAGTCAGAGGTCCTTAGTGCTCTGAAGCAGGTTTTCACCAAGGATCTTTCTGTACTTTGCTCTGTTCATCTTTGCCTCGATCCTGACTCGTCTCCCAATCCCTAAAATCTGTTTTCACTTCGTCATTATGGAGTATTGTGTGTAGATTACTGAGATCAAAAAAAACATTTAGAATAAGGCTGTAAAGTAACAAAATGTGTAAAAAGTCAAGGGGTCTGAATACTTTCCGAAGGCATACGTACGTAACTTCATTGTGCTGATAATGCTTGGCATATGAATGTGAGACCACAATCAGTCAAGCAATTCTGCCCCCTCAATCTTCTCTCACTCCTCCCTATTGGGTTTGATAGCTCCTCCCTATTGGCCCATGAGATTGAAATGTAAGCTTTTTTATATATGGGCCAGATACATGTAACTGTTTGTCCTATGTCCTATGTCCTATGTCCTATGTCCTATGTCCTATTCTATAAATGCTGTTTTGTTAATCTTGTAAGTTACTGCTCAACGAATTGAAGTTTAATGGATGTTTGATGGAATTTCAAATCCTACATGTTCTGTGTATTTTACAACCATATCTTGTGCAAGCAGATGTACATATTCAAAATAAATGACCTTTTTGTACATACACAAGCCAGATATGTTTTGTATTTATTGCTATAGTACATTGGAGTTTCCTCTATCGTACAGATTCCTAATTCATTAATAATAATAAAGAATTGACAAACAAACAGAGGTCAGAGGTCAACCTGACGCAGTTTATTATAAACAGTTGAAGCTGTGTGTAAGAAACTAGGTAAATGTTTTGGTCCTGGGAAGCATAAAATCAAGTAAAAGCTTTGTTTCTGCTTAGTGTATCAGATATAACATTCATTTTCATTGAATATATTGTCACAAGCTTAGTTGTTTGGAGCAGCTGAAATGTATCTCACTCTGAAAATCAGGATCATAGGTTCGAATCTGGCCTTGGTAGACCAACTCACCTGAATCTGGCCTAGGAACCTAGACCAACTCACCTGAATCTGGCCTAGGAACCTAGACCAACTCACCTGAAGCTGGCCTAGGAACCTAGACCAACTCACCTGAATCTGGCCTTGGAACCAAGACCAACTCACCTGAATCTGGCCCAGGAACTTAGACCAACTCTCACCTGAATCTGGCCTAGGAACCTAGACCAACTCACCTGAATCTGGCCTTGGAACCAAGACCAACTCACCTGAATCTCGCCTAGGAACTTAGACCAACTCACCTGAATCTGGCCTAGGAACCTAGACCAACTCACCTGAATCTGCCTAGGAAAGCAAAAGCCATATCTCTGTCCAGTGTCTGTGTTCTTTTGCTCATCTTAATCTTAATTTTTATTGGCCCCGTCTGAGATATGGCGTTTTGCAACTCTGCCTAGAAGGCCAGCATTCCGGAGTCGCCTCTTCACTGTTGACGTTGAGACTGGTGTTTTGCGGGTACTACAGTTGAAGTCGGAAGTTTACATACACTTAGGTTGAGTCATTAAAACTCGTTTTCAACCACTCCACAAATGTCTTGTTAACAATCTATAATTTTGAAAGTTGGTTAGGACATCTACTTTGTGCATGATTATTTCACTTAGAATTCACTGCATCACAATTGCAGTACGTCAGAAGTTTACATACACTAAGTTGACTGTTCCTTTAAACAGCTTGGAAAATTCCAGAAAATGATTGATGTGGCTTTAGAAGCTTCTGATAGGCTAATTGACATCATTTGAGTCAATTGGAGGTAACCTGTGCCTCTTTGCTTGACATCATAGGAAAATCAAAAGAAATCAGCCAAGACCTCAGAAAAATATTGTAGACCTCCACAAGTCTGGTATATCCTTTGGAGCAATTTACAAATGCCTGAAGGTACCACGTTCATCTGTACAGACAATAGTACACAAGTATAAACACCATTAGACCACGCAGCCGTCATACCGCTCAGGAAGGAGACGCGTTCTGTCTCCTAGTGATGAACGTACTTTGGTGCAAAAAGTGCAAATCACTCCCAGAACAACAGCAAAGGACCTTGTGAAGATGCTGGAGGAAACAGGTACAAAAGTATCTATATCCACAGCGAAATTAGTCCTATATCGACCTGAAAATAACCTGAAAGGCCACTCAGCAAGGAAGAAGCCACTGCTCCAAAACCGCCATAAAAAAGCCAGACTACGGTTTGCAACTGTACATGAGGACAAAGATCATACTTTTGTGTGTATGTAAACTTCTGACCCACTGGGAATGTGATGAAAGAAATAAAAGCTGAAATAAATCCTTCTCTCTACTATTATTCTGACATTTCACATTCTTAAAATAAAGTGGTGATCCTAACTGACCTAAGATAGATAGATAGCGGCATAGATGCAATAGATGGTATAAAATACAGTATATACTATACGTATGAGATGAGTAATGCAAGATATGTAAACATTATTAAAGTGGAATTACTAAAGTGACTAGTGATCCATTTATTGAAGTGGCCAATGATTTCAAATCTGTGTGTGCGAAATGCTTGTGCTTCTAGTTCCGACAATGCAGTAATAACGAGCAAGTAATCTAACTAACAATTCCCAAAAAAACTACTGTCATACACCGTGTAAGGGGATAAAGAATATGTACATAAGGATATATGAATGAGTGATGGTACAGAGCAGCATAGGCAAGATACAGTAGATGATATCGAGTACAGTATATACATATGAGATAAGTATGTAAACCAAGTGGCATAGTTAAAGTGGCTAGTGATACATGTATTACATAAGGATGCAGTCGATGATATAGAGTACAGTATCAACGTATGCATATGAGATGAACAATGTAGGGTAAGTAACATTACATAAGGTAGCATTGTTTAAAGTGGCTAGTGATATATTTACATAATTTCCCATCAATTCCCATGATTAAAGTGGCTGGAGTAGAGTCAGTGTCATTGACAGTGTGTTGGCAGTAGCCACTCAATGTTAGTGGTGTCTGTTTAACAGTCTGATTGCCTTGAGATAGAAGCTGTTTTTCAGTCTCTCGGCCCCCGCTTTGATGCACCTGTGCTGGCCTCGCCTTCTGGATGGTAGCGGGGTGAACAGGCAGTGGCTCGGGTGGTTGTTGTCCTTGATGATCTTTTTGGCCTTCCTGTGACATTGGGTGCTGTAGGTGTCCTGGAGGGCAGGTAGTTTGCCCCCGGTGATGCGTTGTGCAGACCTCACTACCCTCTGGAGAGCCTTACGGTTGAGGGCGGTGCAGTTGCTGTACCAGGCGGTGATACAGCCTGACAGGATGCTCTCAATCCTCTATTCTGTGTACAGAGCTGCTCTCCTCCATTCATCCCTCCATTCATCCATCCATCCAGCCATCCGTTAATCCATCCATAAAGCCCTCCATTCATCCCTCCATTCATCCATCCATCCATCCAGCCATCCGTTAATCCATCCATCCAGCCATCCGTTAATCCATCCATCCAGCCCTCCATTCATCCCTCCATTCATCCCTCCATTCATCCATCCAGCCATCCGTTAATCCATCCATCCATCCCTCCATTCATCCATCCATCCCTCCATTCATTCATCCATTCATCCCTCCATTCCTTCATCCATCCATCCATCCATCCATCCATCCATTCATCCATCTATCCACCCATCCATCCATACCCACTCTATTTTCCATGACTAGAGTCCACACTCCCGGTCTCTTCCTGTGTGTTTCTTTAGTTTGTCTCCAGTGTTCTGTCCAGTTCAGTCCATGCAGGTTAAAAGCCTAGGGTTTACGTTGTGTTTACATCGCAGTGTCAGTCAGAGTTGAATGGTGCTGTGTGTTGGTGGTGTGTGGTTACATCCCCGGGGCCTGCAGGGGAACAGAAGGTGTGGAGGGTCTTAGCCCTTAACACCATCAGCTCCTATATCAAAGGCCCAAAAGGTTTGGGAACCAAATTACACCCTAGTTCCTTTACAGCCCTATGGGCCCTGTACAGAAGCAGCACATTACCTAGTTCCTTTACAGCACAATGGGCCCTGTACAGAAGCAGCACATTACCTAGTTCCTTTACAGCCCCATGGGGGTAGGACAGAAGGTGGTGTTACGGCTCTCGTTTGTGAAATGACTGGACCAAGGTGCAGCGTGACTGGACCAAGGTGCAGCGTGGTAGGACCAAGGTGCAGCGTGACTGGACCAAGGTGCAGCGTGGCCGGACAAGGTGCAGCGTGGTAGGACCAAGGTGCAGCGTGACTGGACCAAGGTGCAGCGTGACTGGACCAAGGTGCAGCATGACCGGACCAAGGTGCAGCGTGACTGGACCAAGGTGCAGCATGGCCAGACCAAGGTGCAGCGTGGTAGGACCAAGGTGCAGCATGACCGGACCAAGGTGCAGCGTGACTGGACCAAGGTGCATTGTGACCGGACCAAGGTGCAGCGTGACTGGACCAAGGTGCAGCGTGACTGGACCAAGGTGTATTGTGGTAGGACCAAGGTGCAGTGTGACTGGACCAAGGTGCAACGTAGGACCAAGGTGCAGCGTGACTGGACCAAGGTGCAGCGTGACCGGACAAAGGTGCAGCGTGACCAGACCAAGGTGCAGCGTGGCCGGAACAAGGTGCAGCGTGGTAGGACCAAGGTGCAGCGTGGTAGGACCAAGGTGCAGCATGACCGGACCAAGGTGCAGCGTGACCGGACCAAGGTGCAGTGTGACCGGACCAAGGTGCAGCGTGGTAGGACCAAGGTGCAGCGTGGTAGGACCAAGGTGCAGCATGACCGGACCAAGGTGCAGCGTGACTGGACCAAGGTGCAGCGTGACTGGACCAAGGTGTATTGTGGTAGGACCAAGGTGCAGTGTGACTGGACCAAGGTGCAGCGTGGTAGGACCAAGGTGCAGGGTGACTGGACCAAGGTGCAGTGTGACTGGACCAAGGTGTATTGTGGTAGGACCAAGGTGCAGTGTGACTGGACCAAGGTGCAGCGTGGTAGGACCAAGGTGCAGGGTGACTGGACCAAGGTGTATTGTGGTAGGACCAAGGTGCAGTGTGACTGGACCAAGGTGCAGCGTGGTAGGACCAAGGTGCAGCGTGACTGGACCAAGGTGCAGTGTGACTGGACCAAGGTGACCGGACCAAGGTGCAGCATGACTGGACCAAGGTGCAGTGTGACTCGACCAAGGTGCATTGTGGTAGGAACAAGGTGCAGGGTGACTGGACCAAGGTGCAGCGTGGCCGGACCAAGGTGCAGCGTGGTAGGACCAAGATGCCGCATGACCGGACCAAGGTGTAGCGTGGTAGGACCAAGGTGCAGCGTGACCGGACCAAGGTGCAGCGTGACTGGACCAAGTTGTATTGTTGTAGGACCAAGGTGCAGTGTGACTGGACCAAGGTGCAGCGTGGTAGGACCAAGGTGCAGTGTGGTAGGACCAAGGTGCAGCATGACCCGACCAAGGTGCAGTGTGAACCGACCAAGGTGCAGCATGGTAGGACCAAGGTGCAGCGTGTTAGGACCAAGGTGCAGCGTGACCGGACCAAGGTGCATTGTGGCGGACCAAGGTGACCGGACCAAGGTGCAGCGTGACCGGACAGGGGTGACCGGACCAAGGTGCAGTGTGACCGGACCAAGGGGCAGCGTGACTGGACCAAGGTGCAGCGTGACCAGACCAAGGTGCAGCGTGTCTGGACCAAGGCGCATTGTGGTAGGACCAAGGTGCAGCGTGACCGGACAAGGTGCAGCATGGTAGGACCAAGGTGCAGCGTGGTAGGACCAAGGTGCAGCGTGATCGGACCAAGGTGCAGCTTGACTGGACCAAGGTGCAGCCTGACTGGACCAAGGTGCAACGTGACCGGACCAAGGTGCAGTGTGACCACACCAAGGTGCAGCGTGACCGGACCAAGGTGCAGTGTGACCAGACCAAGGTGCAGCGTGGTAGGACCAAGGTGCAGCGTGGTAGGACCAAGGTGTAGCGTGACTCGACCAAGGTGCAGTGTGACCGGACCAAGGTGCATTGTGGCCAGACCAAGGTGACCGGACCAAGGTGCAGCGTGACCGGACAGGGCTGACCGGACCAAGGTGCAGTGTGACCGGACCAAGTGCAGTGTGACCAGACCAAGGTGCAGCGTGGTAGGACAAGGTGCAGCGTGACCGGACAAGGTGCAGCCTGACTGGACCAAGGTGCAACGTGACCGGACCAAGGTGCAGCGTGACTGGACCAAGGTGCAGCGTGACCGGACCAAGGTGCAGCCTGACTGGACCAAGGTGCAACGTGACCGACCAAGGTGCAGCCTGACTGGACCAAGGTGCAGTGTGACCAGACCAAGGTGCAGCGTGGTAGGACCAAGGTGCAGTGTGGTAGGACCAAGGTGCAGCGTGACCGGACAAGGTGCAGCATGGTAGGACCAAGGTGCAGCGTGGTAGGACCAAGGTGCAGCGTGATCGGACCAAGGTGCAGCGTGACTGGACCAAGGTGCAGTGTGGTAGGACCAAGGTGCAGCGTGACTGGACCAAGGTGCAGCGTGACTGGACCAAGGTGTATTGTGGTAGGACCAAGGTGCAGTGTGACTGGACCAAGGTGCAACGTGGTAGGACCAAGGTGCAGCGTGACTGGACCAAGGTGCAGCGTGACCGGACAAAGGTGCAGCGTGACCAGACCAAGGTGCAGCGTGGCGGAACAAGGTGCAGCGTGGTAGGACCAAGGTGCAGCGTGGTAGGACCAAGGTGCAGCGTGACCGGACCAAGGTGCAGTGTGACTGGACCAAGGTGCAGTGTGACTGGACCAAGGTGCAGCGTGGAAGGACCAAGGTGCAGCGTGGTAGTACCAAGGTGCAGCGTGACCGGACCAAGGTGCATTGTGGCCAGACCAAAGTGACCGGACCAAGGTGCAGTGTGACTGGACCAAGGTGCAGTGTGACTGGACCAAGGTGCAGTGTGACTGGACCAAGGTGCAGCATGGTAGGACCAAGGTGCAGCGTGTTAGGACCAAGGTGCAGTGTGACTGGACCAAGGTGCATTGTGGTATGACCAAGGTGCATTGAGTAGGACAAAGGTGCAGCGTGGAATGACCAAGGTGCAGAGTTACTGGACTAAGGTGCAGCGTGGTAGCACCAAGGTGCAGCGTGACCGGACCAAGGTGCAGCGTGACAGGAACAAGGTGCAGTGTGACTGGACCAAGGTGCAGCATGGTAGGACCAAGGTGCAGCGTGTTAGGACCAAGGTGCAGTGTGACTGGACCAAGGTGCATTTTGGTAGGACCAAGGTGCATTGTGGTAGGACAAAGGTGCAGCGTGACTGGACCAAGGTGCAGCGTGGCCGGACCAAGGTGCAGCATGGTAGGACCAAGGTGCAGTGTGACTGGACCAAGGTGCAGCGTGGTAGGACCAAGGTGCAGCGTGGTAGGACCAAGGTGCAGCATGACCCGACCAAGGTGCAGTGTGAACCGACCAAGGTGCAGTGTGACTGGACCAAGGTGCAGCGTGACGGACCAAGGTGCAGCATGGTAGGACCAAGGTGCAGCGTGTTAGGACCAAGGTGCAGCGTGACCGGACCAAGGTGCAAGGACCAAGGTGACCGGACCAAGGTGCAGCGTGACCGGACAGGGGTGACCGACCAAGGTGCAGTGTGACCGGACCAAGGTGCAGTGTGACCAGACCAAGGTGCAGCGTGGTAGGACCAAGGGGCAGCGTGACTGGACCAAGGTGCAGCGTGACCAGACCAAGGTGCAGCGTGTCTGGACCAAGGCGCATTGTGGTAGGACCAAGGTGCAGCGTGACTGGACCAAGGTGCAGTGTGGTAGGACCAACGTGCAGTGTGACCGGACCAAGGTGCAGCATGGTAGGACCAAGGTGCAGCGTGGTAGGACCAAGGTGCAGCGTGATCGGGCCAAGGTGCAGCTTGACTGGACCAAGGTGCAGCCTGACTGGACCAAGGTGCAACGTGACCGGACCAAGGTGCAGTGTGACCAGACCAAGGTGCAGCGTGGTAGGACCAAGGTGCAGCGTGGTAGGACCAAGGTGCAGCGTGACTCGACCAAGGTGCAGCGTGACGGACCAAAGTGACCGGACCAAGGTGCAGTGTGACTGACCAAGGTGCAGTGTGACTGGACCAAGGTGCAGTGTGACTGGACCAAGGTGCATTGTGGTAGGACCAAGGTGCATTGTGGTAGGACAAAGGTGCAGCGTGGAATGACCAAGGTGCAGAGTTACTGGACTAAGGTGCAGCGTGGTAGCACCAAGGTGCAGCGTGACCGGACCAAGGTGCAGCGTGACAGGAACAAGGTGCAGTGTGACTGGACCAAGGTGCAGCATGGTAGGACCAAGGTGCAGCGTGTTAGGACCAAGGTGCAGTGTGACTGGACCAAGGTGCATTGTGGTAGGACCAAGGTGCATTGTGGTAGGACAAAGGTGCAGCGTGACTGGACCAAGGTGCAGCGTGGCCGGACCAAGGTGCAGCATGGTAGGACCAAGGTGCAGTGTGACTGGACCAAGGTGCAGCGTGGTAGGACCAAGGTGCAGCGTGGTAGGACCAAGGTGCAGCATGACCCGACCAAGGTGCAGTGTGAACCGACCAAGGTGCAGTGTGACTGACCAAGGTGCAGCGTGACGGACCAAGGTGCAGCATGGTAGGACCAAGGTGCAGCGTGTTAGGACCAAGGTGCAGCGTGACCGGACCAAGGTGCATTGTGGGCGGACCAAGGTGACCGGACCAAGGTGCAGCGTGACCGGACAGGGGTGACCGGACCAAGGTGCAGTGTGACCGGACCAAGGTGCAGTGTGACCAGACCAAGGTGCAGCGTGGTAGGACCAAGGGGCAGCGTGACTGGACCAAGGTGCAGCGTGACCAGACCAAGGTGCAGCGTGTCTGGACCAAGGCGCATTGTGGTAGGACCAAGGTGCAGCGTGACTGGACCAAGGTGCAGCGTGACTGGACCAAGGTGCTGTGTGGTAGGACCATTGTGCAGTGTGACGGACCAAGGTGCAGCATGGTAGGACCAAGGTGCAGCGTGGTAGGACCAAGGTGCAGCGTGATCGGGCCAAGGTGCAGCTTGACTGGACCAAGGTGCAGCCTGACTGGACCAAGGTGCAACGTGACCGGACCAAGGTGCAGTGTGACCAGACCAAGGTGCAGCGTGGTAGGACCAAGGTGCAGCGTGGTAGGACCAAGGTGCAGCGTGACTCGACCAAGGTGCAGCGTGACCGGACCAAGGTGCATTGTGGCCAGACCAAGGTGACCGGACCAAGGTGCAGCGTGACCGGACCAAGGTGCAGCGTGACAGGAACAAGGTGCAGTGTGACTGGACCAAGGTGCAGTGTGACTGGACCAAGGTGCAGTGTGGTAGGACCAAGGGGCAGCGTGGTAGGACCAAGGTGCAACGTGACTGGACCAAGGTGCAGCGTGGAAGGACCAAGGTGCAGCATGACTGGACCAAGGTGCAGCGTGGTAGGACCAAGGTGCATCATGACCGGACCAAGGTGCAGCGTGACTGGACAAAGGTGCAGCGTTGCCGGACCAAGGTGCAGCGTGGTAGGACCAAGGTGCAGCGTGACTGGACCAAGGTGCAGCATGACTGGACCAAGGTGCAGCGTGACTGGACCAAGGTGCAGTGTGGTAGGACCAAGGTGCAGCGTGGTAGGACCAATGTGCAGCGTGGTAGGACCAAGGTGCAGTGTGACTGGACCAAGGTGCAGCGTGACTGGACCAAGGTGCAGCGTGGTAGGACCAAGGTGCAGCGTGACCCGTCCAAGGTGCAGTGTGACCGGACCAAGGTGCAGCATGACCAGACCAAGGTGCAGTGTGGCGGACCAAGGTGACCGGACCAAGGTGCAGCGTGACCAGACCAAGGTGCAGTGTGACCAGACCAATGTGCAGCGTGGCGGACCAAGGTGCAGCGTGACTTGACCAAGGTGCATTGTGTTAGGACCAAGGTGCAGCGTGACTGGACCAAGGTGCAGCGTGACTGGACCAAGGTGCAGCGTGACTGGACCAAGGTGCAGTGTGGTAGGACCAAGGTGCAGCGTGACCGGACAAGGTGCAGCATGGTAGGACCAAGGTGCAGCGTGACCGCACCAAGGTGCATTGTGGCGGACCAAGGTGACGGTCCAAGGTGCAGCATGACCAGACCAAGGTGCAGCGTGGTAGGACCATGGTGCAGCGTGACTGGACCAAGGTGCAGCGTGACTGGACCAAGGTGCAGCGTGACCGGACCAAGGTGCAGCGTGACCGGACCAAGGTGCAGCGTGACCGGACCAAGGTGCAGAGTGGTAGGACCAAGGTGCAGCATGACCGTACCAAGGTGCAGCATGGTAGGACCAAGGTGCAGCGTGGTAGGACCAAGGTGCAGCGTGACTCGACCAAGGTGCAGCGTGACCGGACCAAGGTGCATTGTGGCCAGACCAAGGTGACCGGACCAAGGTGCAGCGTGACCGGACCAAGGTGCAGCGTGACTGGACCAAGGTGCAGTGTGGTAGGACCAAGGGGCAGCGTGGTAGGACCAAGGTGCAACGTGACTGGACCAAGGTGCAGCGTGGTAGGACCAAGGTGCAGTGTGACTGGACCAAGGTGCATTGTGGTAGGACCAAGGTGCATTGTGGTAGGACAAAGGTGCAGCGTGGAATGACCAAGGTGCAGAGTTACTGGACTAAGGTGCAGCGTGGTAGCACCAAGGTGCAGCGTGACCGGACCAAGGTGCAGTGTGACTGGACCAAGGTGCATTTTGGTAGGACCAAGGTGCATTGTGGTAGGACAAAGGTGCAGCGTGACTGGACCAAGGTGCAGCGTGGCCGGACCAAGGTGCAGCATGGTAGGACCAAGGTGCAGTGTGACTGGACCAAGGTGCAGCGTGGTAGGACCAAGGTGCAGCATGGTAGGACCAAGGTGCAGCATGACCCGACCAAGGTGCAGTGTGAACCGACCAAGGTGCAGTGTGACTGGACCAAGGTGCAGCGTGACCGGACCAAGGTGCAGCATGGTAGGACCAAGGTGCAGCGTGACTGGACCAAGGTGCATTGTGGGCGGACCAAGGTGACCGGACCAAGGTGCAGCATGGTAGGACCAAGGTGCAGCGTGTTAGGACCAAGGTGCAGCGTGACCGGACCAAGGTGCATTGTGGGCGGACCAAGGTGACCGGACCAAGGTGCAGCGTGACCGGACAGGGGTGACCGGACCAAGGTGCAGTGTGACGGACCAAGGTGCAGTGTGACCAGACCAAGGTGCAGCGTGGTAGGACCAAGGGGCAGCGTGACTGGACCAAGGTGCAGCGTGACCAGACCAAGGTGCAGCGTGTCTGGACCAAGGCGCATTGTGGTAGGACCAAGGTGCAGCGTGACTGGACCAAGGTGCAGCGTGACTGGACCAAGGTGCAGTGTGGTAGGACCAACGTGCAGTGTGACCAGACCAAGGTGCAGCGTGGTAGGACCAAGGTGCAGCGTGGTAGGACCAAGGTGCAGTGTGACTCGACCAAGGTGCAGCGTGACCGGACCAAGGTGCATTGTGGCCAGACCAAGGTGACCGGACAAGGTGCAGCGTGACAGGAACAAGGTGCAGTGTGACTGGACCAAGGTGCAGTGTGACTGGACCAAGGTGCAGTGTGGTAGGACCAAGGGGCAGCGTGGTAGGACCAAGGTGCAACGTGACTGGACCAAGGTGCAGCGTGGAAGGACCAAGGTGCAGCATGACTGGACCAAGGTGCAGCGTGGTAGGACCAAGGTGCATCATGACCGGACCAAGGTGCAGCGTGACTGGACCAAGGTGCAGCGTTGCGGACCAAGGTGCAGCGTGGTAGGACCAAGGTGCAGCGTGACTGGACCAAGGTGCAGCATGACTGGACCAAGGTGCAGCGTGACTGGACCAAGGTGCAGTGTGGTAGGACCAAGGTGCAGCGTGGTAGGACCAATGTGCAGCGTGGTAGGACCAAGGTGCAGTGTGACTGGACCAAGGTGCAGCGTGACTGGACCAAGGTGCAGCGTGGTAGGACCAAGGTGCAGCGTGACCCGTCCAAGGTGCAGTGTGACCGGACCAAGGTGCAGCATGACCAGACCAAGGTGCAGTGTGGCCGGACCAAGGTGACCGGACCAAGGTGCAGCGTGACCAGACCAAGGTGCAGTGTGACCAGACCAATGTGCAGCGTGGTAGGACCAAGGTGCAGCGTGACTGGACCAAGGTGCAGCGTGACCGGACCAAGGTGCAGCGTGACTTGACCAAGGTGCATTGTGTTAGGACCAAGGTGCAGCGTGACTGGACCAAGGTGCAGCGTGACTGGACCAAGGTGCAGCGTGACTGGACCAAGGTGCAGTGTGGTAGGACCAAGGTGCAGCGTGACCGGACCAAGGTGCAGCATGGTAGGACCAAGGTGCAGCGTGACCGCACCAAGGTGCATTGTGGCCGGACCAAGGTGACCGGTCCAAGGTGCAGCATGACCAGACCAAGGTGCAGCGTGGTAGGACCATGGTGCAGCGTGACTGGACCAAGGTGCAGCGTGACTGGAGCAAGGTGCAGCGTTGCCGGACCAAGGTGCAGCGTGGTAGGACCATGGTGCAGCGTGACTGGACCAAGGTGCAGAGTGGTAGGACCAAGGTGCAGCATGACCGTACCAAGGTGCATTATGGTAGGACCAAGGTGCAGCGTGGTAGGACCAAGGTGCAGCGTGACTCGACCAAGGTGCAGCGTGACCGGACCAAGGTGCATTGTGGCCAGACCAAGGTGACCAGACCAAGGTGCAGCGTGACCGGACCAAGGTGCAGCGTGACTGGACCAAGGTGAAGTGTGGTAGGACCAAGGGGCAGCGTGGTATGACCAAGGTGCAACGTGACTGGACCAAGGTGCAGCGTGGAAGGACCAAGGTGCAGCGTTGCGGACCAAGGTGCAGCGTGGTAGGACCAAGGTGCAGCGTGGTAGGACCAAGGTGCAGCGTGACTGGACCAAGGTGCAGCATGAGACCAAGGTGCAGCGTGACTGGACCAAGGTGCAGTGTGGTAGGACCAAGGTGCAGCGTGGTAGGACCAATGTGCAGCATGGTAGGACCAAGGTGCAGTGTGACTGGACCAAGGTGCAGCGTGACTGGACCAAGGTGCAGCGTGGTAGGACCAAGGTGCAGCGTGACCCGTCCAAGGTGCAGTGTGACCGGACCAAGGTGCAGCATGACCAGACCAAGGTGCAGTGTGGCCGGACCAAGGTGCAGCGTGACCAGACCAAGGTGCAGTGTGACCAGACCAATGTGCAGCGTGGTAGGACCAAGGTGCAGCGTGACTTGACCAAGGTGCATTGTGTTAGGACCAAGGTGCAGCGTGACTGGACCAAGGTGCAGCGTGACTGGACCAAGGTGCAGCGTGACCGGACCAAGGTGCAGCGTGACTTGACCAAGGTGCATTGTGTTAGGACCAAGGTGCAGCGTGACTGGACCAAGGTGCAGCGTGACTGGACCAAGGTGCAGCGTGACTGGACCAAGGTGCAGCATGACTGGACCAAGGTGCAGTGTGGTAGGACCAAGGTGCAGCGTGAACGGACCAAGGTGCAGCATGGTAGGACCAAGGTGCAGCGTGACCGCACCAAGGTGCATTGTGGCGGACCAAGGTGACCGGTCCAAGGTGCAGCATGACCAGACCAAGGTGCAGCGTGGTAGGACCATGGTGCAGCGTGACTGGACCAAGGTGCAGCGTGACTGGACCAAGGTGCAGCGTGACCGGACCAAGGTGCAGTGTGACCAGACCAAGGTGCAGAGTGGTAGGACCAAGGTGCAGCGTGACTGGAGCAAGGTGCAGCGTGACTGGAGCAAGGTGCAGCGTTGCCGGACCAAGGTGCAGCATGGTAGGACCAAGGTGCAGCGTGGTAGGACCAAGGTGCAGCATGACCGGACAAGGTGCAGCGTGACTGGACCAAGGTGCAGTGTGACTGGACCAAGGTGCAGCGTGACTGGACCAAGGTGCAGCGTGGTAGGACCAAGGTGCAGCGTGACCCGTCCAAGGTGCAGTGTGACCGGACAAGGTGCAGCATGACCAGACCAAGGTGCAGCGTGGCCGGACCAAGGTGCAGCGTGACCAGACCAAGGTGCAGTGTGACCAGACCAATGTGCAGCGTGGTAGGACCAAGGTGCAGCGTGACCTGACCAAGGTGCATTGTGTTAGGACCAAGGTGCAGCGTGACTGGACCAAGGTGCAGCGTGACTGGACCAAGGTGCAGCGTGACCGGACCAAGGTGCAGCGTGACTTGACCAAGGTGCATTGTGTTAGGACCAAGGTGCAGCGTGACTGGACCAAGGTGCAGCGTGACTGGACCAAGGTGCAGCGTGCCTGGACCAAGGTGCAGCGTGACTGGACCAAGGTGCAGTGTGGTAGGACCAAGGTGCAGCGTGACCGGACCAAGGTGCAGCATGGTAGGACCAAGGTGCAGCGTGACCGCACCAAGGTGCATTGTGGCGGACCAAGGTGACCGGTCCAAGGTGCAGCATGACCAGACCAAGGTGCAGCGTGGTAGGACCATGGTGCAGCGTGACTGGACCAAGGTGCAGCGTGACTGGACCAAGGTGCAGCGTGACCGGACCAAGGTGCAGTGTGACCAGACCAAGGTGCAGAGTGGTAGGACCAAGGTGCAGCGTGACTGTAGCAAGGTGCAGCGTGACTGGAGCAAGGTGCAGCGTTGCGGACCAAGGTGCAGCATGGTAGGACCAAGGTGCAGCGTGGTAGGACCAAGGTGCAGCATGACCAGACCAAGGTGCAGCGTGACTGGACCAAGGTGCAGCGTGACTGGACCAAGGTGCAGCGTGACTGGACCAAGGTGCAGTGTGGTAGGACCAAGGTGCAGCATGACCGGACCAAGGTGCAGCATGGTAGGACCAAGGTGCAGCGTGACTGGACCAAGGTGCAGCGTGACCAGACCAAGGTGCAGTGTGACCAGACCAAGGTGCAGCGTGGTAGGACCAAGGTGCAGCGTGACTGGAGCAAGGTGCAGCGTGACAGGACCAAGGTGCAGCGTGACTGGACCAAGGTGCAGTGTGGAAGGACCAAGGTGCAGCATGACTGGACCAAGGTGCAGCGTGGCCGGACCAAGGTGCAGCGTGGTAGGACCAAGGTGCAGCGTGGTAGGACCAAGGTGCAGCATGACCGGACCAAGGTGCAGCGTGGT
This sequence comes from Oncorhynchus tshawytscha, assembly GCF_018296145.1. NCBI lineage: Eukaryota > Metazoa > Chordata > Actinopteri > Salmoniformes > Salmonidae > Oncorhynchus > Oncorhynchus tshawytscha. The sequence goes on from NC_056454.1 coordinate 51,411,321, forward strand.
ATGACCAAGGTGCAGCGTGACCGGACCAAGGTGCAGCGTGATAGGACCAAGGTGCAGCGTGGTAGAACCAAGGTGCAGCGTGACGGACCAAGGTGCAGCGTAATAGGACCAAGGTGCAGCGTGACCGGACCAAGGTGCATTGTGGCCAGACCAAGGTGCCCGGACCAAGGTGCAGCGTGATCGGACCAAGGTGCAGCTTGACTGGACCAAGGTGCAGCGTGACGGGACCAAGGTGCAGCGTGATCGGACAAGGTGCAGCGTGACTGGACCAAGGTGCAGCGTGACTGGACCAAGGTGCAGCGTGACCGGACAAGGTGCAGCATGACTTGACCAAGGTGCATTGTGTTAGGACCAAGGTGCAGCGTGACTGGACCAAGGTGCAGCGTGACTGGACCAAGGTGCAGTGTGGTAGGACCAAGGTGCAGTGTGACCAGACCAAGGTGCAGCGTGACTGGACCAAGGTGCAGCGTGATCGGACCAAGGTGCAGTGTGACCAGACCAAGGTGCAGTGTGACCAGACCAAGGTGCAGCGTGACCAGACCAAGGTGCAGTGTGACCAGACCAAGGTGCAGTGTGACCAGACCAAGGTGCAGCGTGGTAGGACCAAGGTGAAGTGTGACTGGACCAAGGTGCAGCGTGACCGGACCAAGGTGCAGCGTAACTGGACCAAGGTGCATTGTGGTAGGACAAAGGTGCAGCGTGACTGGACCAAGGTGTATTGTGGTAGGACCAAGGTGCAGTGTGACTGGAACAAGGTGCAGCGTGGTAGGACCAAGGTGCAGCGTGACTGGACCAAGGTGCAGTGTGACTGGACCAAGTTGACCGGACCAAGGTGCAGTGTGACCCGACCAAGGTGCAGTGTGACCGGACCAAGGTGCAGCGTGGCCAGACCAAGGTGACCGGACCAAGGTGCAGCGTGACCCGACCAAGGTGACCGGACCAAGGTGCAGCGTGACCCGACCAAGGTGCAGTGTGACCGGACCAAGGTGCAGCGTGACGGACCAAGGTGCATTGTGGCCGGACCAAGGTGACCGCACCAAGGTGCAGCGTGACCAGACCAAGGTGCAGTGTGACCAGACCAAGGTGCAGCGTGGTAGGACCAAGCTGCAGCGTGACTGGACCAAGGTGCAGCGTAGTAGGACCAAGGTGCAGCGTGACTTGACCAAGGTGCAGCGTGACCGGATCAAGGTGCAGTGTGGTAGGATCAAGGTGCAGCGTGACTTGACCAAGGTGCAGCGTGACCGGATCAAGGTGCAGTGTGGTAGGACCAAGGTGCAGCGTGACTTGACCAAGCTGCAGCGTGACTGGACCAAGGTGCATTGTGGTAGGACCAAGGTGACCGGACCAAGTGCAGCGTGACCGGACCAATTTGCAGTGTGACTGGACCAAGGTGCAGCATGACGGGACCAAGGTGCAGCGTGGCTGGACCAAGGTGCAACGTGGCTGGACCAAGGTGCAGCGTGGTCGGACCAAGGTGCAGTGTGGTAGGACCAAGGTGCAGCGTGACTTGACCAAGCTGCAGCGTGACTGGACCAAGGTGCATTGTGGTAGGACCAAGGTGACCGGACCAAGGTGCAGCGTGACTGACCAAGCTGCAGCGTGACTGGACCAAGGTGCATTGTGGTAGGACCAAGGTGCAGCGTGACTTGACCAAGGTGCAGCGTGACTGGACCAAGGTGCAGCGTGATAGGACCAAGGTGCAGCGTGATAGGACCAAGGTGACGGACCAAGTGCAGCGTGACGGACCAATTTGCAGTGTGACTGGACCAAGGTGCAGCATGACTGGACCAAGGTGCAGCGTGGCTGGACCAAGGTGCAACGTGGCTGGACCAAGGTGCAGCGTGGTCGGACCAAGGTGCAGTGTGGTAGGACCAAGGTGCAGCTTGACCGGACCAAGGTGCAGCGTGGTCGGACCAAGGTGCAGCGTGGTAGAACCAAGGTGCAGCGTGACCGGACCAAGGTGCAGCGTGACTGGACCAAGGTGCAGCGTGGTAGGACCAAGGTGCAGCGTGACTGTACCAAGGTGCAGCGTGGTAGACCCAAGGTGCAGCGTGACCGGACCAAGGTGCAGCGTGACTGGACCAAGGCGCAGCGTGGTAGGACCAAGGCGCAGCGTGGTAGGACCAAGGCACAGTGTGGTAGGCGTACATCGTTCTTTTTATTGATGGCACCAAAAACAAAATAACAACGACAAAAACTAAAGGGCACAGTTCTGTCAGGCAAAATAAACTATACAGAAACAAGATCCCACAAAACCCAAAAAGGAAAATGACAACCTATGTATGTTCCCTAATCAGAAACAAAAGACAGCTGCCTCTGATTGGGAACCATACACAAAGAAATAGAAAACATCCCACCCGAGTCACACCCTGACCAACCAAACATAGAGAATAATAAGGATATCTAAGGTTAGATGTAGATGACTCTAGGTGTAGTCTATATGGGCTGGAAGGTCAGTCTACAGTATAGATGACTCTAGGTGTCGTCTATATGGACTAGAAGGTCAGTCTAGAGTGTAGATGACTATAGGTGTAGTCTATATGAGCTGGAAGCGTAGATGACTCTAGGTGTAGTCTATATGATCTGGAGTGTAAAAAGGTAAAATGAGGAAAGTGAGAACAAGGAGAACGAGAAGTGGAACGACGTGAGACAAAGGCAGGGAATTA
>NC_056454.1:51414086-51441586 GCF_018296145.1 Oncorhynchus tshawytscha
TGAGGACAGAGGGGTTATGGAGAGAGATGAGGACAGAGAAGGGTCATGGAGAGAGATGAGGACAGAGAAGGTCATGGAGAAGATGGGGACAGAGAAGGGTCATGGAGAGAGATGAGGACAGAGAAGGGTCATGGAGAGAGATGAGGGACAGAGAAGGGTCATGGAGAGAGATGAGGACAGAGAAGGGTCATGGAGAGAGATGAGGACAGAGAAGGTCATGAGAGAGATGGAGAGAGATGAGGACAGAGAAGGGTCATGGAGAGAGATGAGGACAGAGAAGGGTCATGGAGAGAGATGAGGACAGAGAAGGTTATGGAGAGGAGAGAGATGAGGACAGAGAAGGGTCATGGAGAGATGAGGACAGAGAAGGTCATGGAGAGGAGAGAGATGAGGACAGAGAAGGTCATGGAGAGAGATGAGGACAGAGAAGGGTTATGGAGAGAGATGAGGACAGAGAAGGGTCATGGAGAGAGATGAGGACAGAGAGTTATGGATGGAGAGATGAGGACAGAGAGATGGAGAGAGATGAGGGACAGAGAAGGGTCATGGAGAGAGATGAGGACAGAGTCATGGAGAGGTCATGGAGAGAGATGAGGACAGAGAAGGTCATGGAGAGAGTTATGGAGAGAGATGAGGACAGAGAAGGTTATGGAGAGAGATGGAGAGAGAAGGGTCATGGAGAGAGATGGGGACAGAGAAGGGTCATGGAGAGAGATGAGGACAGAGAAGGTCATGGAGAGAGATGAGGACAGAGAAGGTTATGGAGAGAGATGAGGACAGAGAAGGTTATGGAGAGAGATGGAGAGATGAGGACAGAGAAGGGTCATGGAGAGAGATGAGGATAGAGAAGGGTCATGGAGAGAGATGAGGATAGAGAAGGTTATGGAGAGAGATGAGGATAGAGAAGGTTATGGAGAGAGATGAGGACAGAGAAGGTTATGGAGAGAGATGAGGACAGAGAAGGTTATGGAGAGAGATGAGGACAGAGAAGGTTATGGAGAGAGATGAGGACAGAGAAGGGTTATGGAGAGATGAGGACAGAGAAGGTCATGGAGAGAGAGGACAGAGAAGGTCATGAGAGAGATGAGGACAGAGAAGGTTATGGAGAGAGATGAGAGACAGAGAAGGGTCATGGAGAGAGATGAGGACAGAGAAGGTCATGGAGAGAGATGAGGACAGAGAAGGTCATGGAGAGAGATGGGGACAGAGAAGGGTCATGGAGAGATGAGGACAGAGAAGGTTATGGAGAGAGAGAGGACAGAGAAGGTCATGGAGAGATGAGGACAGAGAAGGGTTATGGAGAGAGATGAGGACAGAGAAGGGTCATGGAGAGAGATGAGGACAGAGAAGGGTCATGGAGAGAGATGAGGACAGAGAAGGGTCATGGAGAGAGATGAGGACAGAGAAGGTTCATGGAGAGAGATGAGGACAGAGAAGGTCATGGAGAGAGATGAGGACAGAGAAGGTTCATGGAGAGAGATGAGGGACAGAGAAGGGTTATGGAGAGAGATGAGGACAGAGAAGGTCATGGAGAGAGATGAGGACAGAGAAGGGTCATGGAGAGATGAGGACAGAGAAGGGGACATGGAGAGAGATGAGGACAGAGAAGGGTCATGGAGAGATGAGGACAGAGAAGGGTCATGGAGAGAGATGAGGACAGAGAAGGGTCATGGAGAGAGATGAGGACAGAGAGAATGTCATGGATGGAGAGATGAGGACAGAGAAGGGTCATGGAGAGAGATGAGGACAGAGAAGGGTTATGGAGAGAGATGAGGACAGAGAAGGGTCATGGAGAGAGATGAGGACAGAGAAGGAGAGATGGAGAGATGATGGACAGAGAAGAAGGTCATGGAGAGAGATGAGGACAGAGAAGGGTCATGGAGAGAGATGAGGACAGAGAAGGGTCATGGAGAGAGATGGGACAGAGAAGGGTCATGAGATGAGGACAGAGAAGGGTCATGGAGAGATGGGGACAGAGAAGGTTATGGAGAGATGAGGACAGAGAAGGGTTATGGAGAGAGATGAGGACAGAGAGAGGTTATGGAGAGATGAGGACAGAGAAGGGTCATGGAGAGAGATGAGGACAGAGAAGGGTCATGGAGAGAGATGAGGACAGAGAAGGGTCATGGAGAGAGATGAGGACAGAGAAGGGTCATGGAGAGAGATGGACAGAGAGGGTCATGGAGAGAGATGAGGACAGAGAAGGGTCATGGAGAGAGATGAGGACAGAGAAGGTTATGGAGAGAGATGAGGACAGAGAAGGGGTCATGGAGATGAGGACAGAGAAGGGTCATGGAGAGAGATGAGGACAGAGAAGGTCATGGAGAGAGATGGGGACAGAGAAAGGTCATGGAGAGAGATGAGGACAGAGAAGGGTCATGGAGAGAGAGATGAGGACAGAGAAGGGTCATGGAGAGAGATGAGGACAGAGAAGGGTCATGGAGAGAGATGAGGACAGAGAAGGTCATGGAGAGAGATGAGGACAGAGAAGGATGGAGAGAGATGAGGACAGAGAAGGTTATGGAGAGAGATGGAGAGAGATGAGGACAGAGAGAAGGACATGGAGAGAGATGGAGAGAGATGAGGACAGAGAAGGGTCATGGAGAGATGAGAGATGAGGTCATGGAGAGAGATGAGGACAGAGAAGGGTCATGGAGAGAGATGAGGACAGAGAAGGGTCATGGAGAGAGATGAGGACAGAGAAGGGTCATGGAGAGAGATGAGGACAGAGAAGGGTCATGGAGATGACAGAGGAGAGAGATGAGGATAGAGAAGGGTCATGGAGAGAGATGAGGACAGAGAAGGTTATGGAGAGAGATGAGGACAGAGAAGGTTATGGAGAGAGATGAGGACAGAGAAGGTTATGGAGAGAGATGAGGACAGAGAAGGGTCATGGAGAGAGATGAGGACAGAGAAGGTCATGGAGAGAGATGACAGAGAAGGGTCATGGAGAGAGATGACAGAGAAGGGTCATGGAGAGAGATGAGGACAGAGAAGGGTCATGGAGAGAGATGGGGACAGAGAAGGTTATGGAGAGAGATGGAGAGATGAGGACAGAGAAGGGTTATGGAGAGAGATGAGGACAGAGAAGGTTATGGAGAGAGATGGGGACAGAGAAGGGTCATGGAGAGAGATGGGGACAGAGAAGGGTCATGGAGAGAGATGGAGAGAGATGAGGACAGAGAAGGTTATGGAGAGAGATGAGGACAGAGAAGGGTTGGAGAGATGGACAGAGAAGATGAGGACAGAGAAGGTCATGGAGAGAGATGAGGACAGAGAAGGTCATGGAGAGAGATGAGGACAGAGAAGGTCATGGAGAGAGATGGAGAGAGATGAGGACAGAGAAGGTTATGGAGAGAGATGAGGACAGAGAAGGTTATGGAGAGAGAGGAGAGAGGTCATGGAGAGAGAGAGACAGAGGGTCATGGAGAGAGATGAGGACAGAGAAGGGTCATGGAGAGAGATGAGGACAGAGAAGGTTATGGAGAGAGATGAGGACAGAGAAGGTCATGGGAGAGATGAGGACAGAGAAGGGTCATGAGAGAGATGAGGACAGAGAAGGGTCATGGAGAGAGATGAGGACAGAGAAGGTCATGGAGAGAGATGAGGACAGAGAAGGGTCATGGAGAGAGATGAGGACAGAGAAGGGTCATGGAGAGAGATGAGGACAGAGAAGGGTCATGGAGAGAGATGAGGACAGAGAAGGTTATGGAGAGAGATGAGGACAGAGAAGTTATGGAGAGAGATGAGGACAGAGAAGGGTCATGGAGAGAGATGAGGACAGAGAAGGGTCATGGAGAGAGATGAGGACAGAGAAGGGTCATGAGATGGGGAGATGGAGAGATGAGGACAGAGAAGGGTCATGGAGAGAGATGAGGACAGAGAAGGTCATGGAGAGAGATGAGGACAGAGAAGGTTATGGAGAGAGATGGAGAGATGGAGATGGACAGAGAAGGGTCATGGAGAGAGATGAGGACAGAGAAGGGTCATGGAGAGAGATGAGGACAGAGAAGGTTATGGAGAGATGAGGACAGAGAAGGGTCATGGAGAGAGATGAGGACAGAGAAGGTCATGGAGAGAGATGAGGACAGAGAAGGGAGAGATGGAGAGAGATGAGGACAGAGAAGGTCATGGGAGAGATGAGGACAGAGATGAGGACAGAGAAGGGTCATGGAGAGAGATGAGGACAGAGAAGGGTCATGGAGAGAGATGAGGACAGAGAAGGGTCATGGAGAGATGAGGACAGAGAAGGGTCATGGAGAGAGATGAGGACAGAGAAGGGTCATGGAGAGAGATGAGGACAGAGAAGGGTCATGGAGAGAGATGAGGACAGAGAAGGGTCATGGAGAGAGATGAGGACAGAGAAGGGTTATGGAGAGAGATGAAGGACAGAGAAGGACAGGTTATGGAGAGAGATGAGGACAGAGAAGGTTATGGAGAGAGATGGAGAGATGAGGACAGAGAAGGGTCATGGAGAGAGATGAGGATAGAGAAGGGTCATGGAGAGAGATGAGGACAGAGAAGGGTCATGGAGAGAGATGGAGAGATGAGGACAGAGAAGGGTCATGGAGAGAGATGAGGACAGAGAAGGTTCATGGAGAGAGATGAGGACAGAGAAGGTTATGGAGAGAGATGGGGACAGAGAAGGTCATGGAGAGAGATGAGGACAGAGAAGGGTTATGGAGAGAGATGAGGACAGAGAAGGTTATGGAGAGAGATGAGGACAGAGAAGGTTATGGAGAGAGATGAGGACAGAGAAGGTATGGATGGAGAGAGAGGAGGAAGGGTCATGGAGAGAGATGACAGAGAAGGTCATGGAGAGAGATGAGGACAGAGAAGAGGTTATGGAGAGAGATGAGGACAGAGAAGGGTCATGGAGAGAGATGAGGACAGAGAAGGGTCATGGAGAGAGATGAGGACAGAGAAGGGTCATGGAGAGAGATGAGGACAGAGAAGGGTCATGGAGAGAGATGAGGACAGAGAAGGTCATGGAGAGAGATGGAGAGAGATGAGGACAGAGAAGGGTTATGGAGAGAGATGAGGACAGAGAAGGTTATGGAGAGAGATGGGGACAGAGAAGGTCATGGAGAGAAGGTCATGGAGAGAGATGAGGACAGAGAAGGTCATGGAGAGAGATGAGGACAGAGAAGGTTATGGAGAGAGATGAGGACAGAGAAGGTTATGGAGAGAGATGAGGACAGAGAAGGGTTATGGGAGAGATGAGGACAGAGAAGGGTCATGGAGAGAGATGAGGACAGAGAAGGTCATGGAGAGAGATGAGGACAGAGAAGGTTCATGGAGAGAGATGAGGACAGAGAAGGTCATGGAGAGAGATGAGGATGGAGAGAGAGGACAGAGAAGGGTCATGGAGAGAGATGAGGACAGAGAAGGTCATGGAGAGAGATGAGGACAGAGAAGGTTATGGAGAGGGAGAGATGAGGACAGAGAAGGGTCATGGAGAGAGAGGGTCATGGAGGATGAGGAGAAGGTCATGGAGAGAGATGAGGACAGAGAAGGTTATGGAGAGAGATGAGGACAGAGAAGGTCATGGAGAGAGATGAGGACAGAGAAGGGTCATGGAGAGAGATGAGGACAGAGAAGGGTCATGGAGAGAGATGAGGACAGAGAAGGGTCATGGAGAGATGGGACAGAGAAGGGTCATGGAGAGAGATGAGGGTCATGGAGAGAGATGAGGACAGAGAAGGAGATATGAGAGAGAGATGAGGACAGAGAAGGGTCATGGAGAGAGATGAGGACAGAGAAGGGTCATGGAGAGAGATGAGGACAGAGAAAGTTATGGAGAGAGATGAGGACAGAGAAGGTCATGGAGAGAGATGAGGACAGAGAAGGTTATGGAGAGAGATGAGGACAGAGAAGGTCATGGAGAGAGATGAGGACAGAGAAGGTTATGGAGAGAGATGAGGACAGAGAAGGTTATGGAGAGAGATGAGGACAGAGAAGGTTATGGAGAGAGATGAGGACAGAGAAGGTTATGGAGAGAGATGGAGAGATGAGGACAGAGAAGGGTTATGGAGAGAGATGAGGACATAGAATGTCATGGAGAGAGATGAGGACAGAGAAGGGTTATGGAGAGAGATGAGGACAGAGAAGGGTCATGGAGAGAGATGACAGAGAAGGGTCATGGAGAGAGATGAGGACAGAGAAGGTTATGGAGAGAGATGAGGACAGAGAAGGGTTATGGAGAGAGATGAGGACAGAGAAGGTCATGGAGAGAGATGAGGACAGAGAAGGTTATGGAGAGAGATGAGGACAGAGAAGGTCATGGAGAGAGATGAGGACAGAGAAGGTTATGGAGAGAGATGAGGACAGAGAAGGTCATGGAGAGAGAGAGGACAGAGATGGAGAGATGAGGACAGAGAAGGGTCATGGAGAGAGATGAGGACAGAGAAGGTCATGGAGAGAGATGAGAGAGATGAGAGATGAGGACAGAGAAGGGTCATGGAGAGAGATGAGGACAGAGAAGGGTCATGGAGAGAGATGAGGACAGAGAAGGTCATGGAGAGAGATGAGGACAGAGAAGGGTCATGGAGAGAGATGAGGACAGAGAAGGGTCATGGAGAGAGATGAGGACAGAGAAGGGTCATGGAGAGAGATGAGGACAGAGAAGGTTATGGAGAGAGATGAGGACAGAGAAGGGTTATGGAGAGAGATGAGGACAGAGAAGGTTATGGAGAGAGATGAGGACAGAGAAGGTTATGAGAGAGAGATGAGGACAGAGAAGGGTTCATGGAGAGAGATGAGGACAGAGAAGGGTCATGGAGAGAGATGAGGACAGAGAAGGGTCATGGAGAGAGATGAGGACAGAGAAGGGTTATGGAGAGAGATGAGGACAGAGAAGGTCATGGAGAGAGATGAGGACAGAGAAGGTCATGGAGAGAGATGAGGACAGAGAAGGGTCATGGAGAGAGATGGGACAGAGAAGGGTCATGGAGAGAGAGAGAGAAGGGTCATGGAGAGAGATGAGGACAGAGAAGGTTATGGAGAGAGATGAGGACAGAGAAGGTCATGAGAGAGATGAGGACAGAGAAGGTTATGGAGAGAGATGGGGACAGAGAAGGGTCATGGAGAGAGATGAGGACAGAGAAGGGTCATGGAGAGAGATGAGGACAGAGAAGGTTATGGATGGAGAGATGAGGACAGAGAAGGGTCATGGAGAGAGATGAGGACAGAGAAGGGTCATGGGAGAGATGAGGACAGAGAAGGTTATGGAGAGAGATGAGGACAGAGAAGGGTTCATGGAGAGAGATGAGGACAGAGAAGGGTCATGGAGAGAGATGAGGACAGAGAAGGGTCATGGAGAGAGATGAGGACAGAGAAGGGTTATGGAGAGAGATGAGGACAGAGAAGGGTCATGGAGAGAGATGAGGACAGAGAAGGTCATGGAGAGAGATGAGGACAGAGAAGGGTTATGGAGAGAGATGAGGACAGAGAAGGTCATGGAGAGAGATGAGAGATGAGGACAGAGAAGGGTCATGGAGAGAGATGAGGACAGAGAAGGGTCATGGAGAGAGATGAGGACAGAGAAGGTCATGGAGATGGAGAGAGATGAGGACAGAGAAGGGTCATGGAGAGAGATGAGGACAGAGAAGGGTCATGGAGAGAGATGAGGACAGAGAAGGGTCATGGAGAGAGATGAGGACAGAGAAGGTTCATGAGAGAGATGAGGACAGAGAAGGGTCATGGAGAGAGATGAGGACAGAGAAGGTTATGGAGAGAGATGAGGACAGAGAAGGTCATGGAGAGAGGACAGAGAGAGAGACAGAGAAGGGTCATGGAGAGAGAGAGAGAGAAGGTCATGGAGAGAGATGAGGACAGAGAAGGTTATGGAGAGAGATGAGGACAGAGAATGGAGAGAGATGATGGAGAGAAGGGTCATGGAGAGATGAGGACAGAGAAGGTCATGGAGAGATGAGAGAGATGATGGGAGAGGAGGACAGAGGGTCATGGAGAGAGATGAGGACAGAGAAGGTTCATGGAGAGAGATGAGGACAGAGAAGGGTTATGGAGAGAGATGAGGACAGAGAAGGGTTATGGAGAGAGATGAGGACAGAGAAGGGTCATGGAGAGAGATGAGGACAGAGAAGGGTCATGGAGAGAGATGAGGACAGAGAAGGGTCATGGAGAGAGATGGGGACAGAGAAGGGTCATGGAGAGAGATGGAGAGAGATGAGGACAGAGAAGGGTTATGGAGAGAGATGAGGACAGAGAAGGGTTATGGAGAGAGATGAGGACAGAGAAGGGTCATGGAGAGAGATGAGGACAGAGAAGGGTCATGGAGAGAGATGAGGACAGAGAAGGTTATGGAGAGAGATGGAGAGATGAGGACAGAGAGGGTCATGGAGAGATGAGGACAGAGAAGGGTCATGGAGAGAGATGAGGACAGAGAAGGGTCATGGAGAGAGATGAGGACAGAGAAGGTCATGGAGAGAGATGAGGACAGAGAAGGTCATGGAGAGAGATGAGGACAGAGAAGGTTATGGAGAGAGATGAGGACAGAGAAGGTCATGGAGAGAGATGAGGACAGAGAAGGGTCATGGAGAGAGATGAGGACAGAGAAGGGTCATGGAGAGAGATGAGGACAGAGAAGGGTCATGGAGAGAGATGAGGACAGAGAAGGGTTATGGAGAGAGATGAGAAGGTCATGGAGAGAGATGAGGACAGAGAAGGTTATGGAGAGAGATGAGGACAGAGAAGGGTCATGGAGAGAGATGAGGACAGAGAAGGTTATGGAGAGAGATGAGGACAGAGAAGGTTATGGAGAGAGAGATGGAGAGAGATGAGGACAGAGAAGGGTCATGGAGAGAGATGAGGACAGAGAAGGGTCATGGAGAGAGATGAGGACAGAGAAGGGTCATGGAGAGAGATGAGGACAGAGAAGGGTCATGGAGAGAGATGAGGACAGAGAAGGTTATGGAGAGAGATGAGGACAGAGAAGGTTATGGAGAGAGATGAGGACAGAGAAGGGTCATGGAGAGAGATGAGGACAGAGAAGGGGTCAGAGAGAGATGGACAGAGAAGGGTCATGGAGAGAGATGAGGACAGAGAAGGGTTATGGAGAGAGATGAGGACAGAGAAGGGTCATGGAGAGAGATGAGGACAGAGAAGGGTCATGGAGAGAGATGAGGACAGAGAAGGGTCATGGAGAGAGATGAGGACAGAGAAGGGTCATGGATGGAGAGAGATGAGGACAGAGAAGGGTTATGGAGAGAGATGAGGACAGAGAAGGTTATGGAGAGATGAGGACAGAGAAGGTTATGGAGAGAGATGAGGACAGAGAAGGTCATGGGAGAGAGATGAGGACAGAGAAGGTCATGGAGAGAGATGAGGACAGAGAAGGGTTCATGGAGAGAGATGAGGACAGAGAAGGTCATGGAGAGAGATGAGGACAGAGAAGGTTCATGGAGAGAGATGAGAGAGATGAGGACAGAGAAGGGTCATGGAGAGAGATGAGGACAGAGAAGGGTCATGGAGAGAGATGAGGACAGAGAAGGTCATGGAGAGAGATGAGGACAGAGAAGGGTCATGGAGAGAGATGAGGACAGAGAAGGGTCATGGAGAGAGATGAGGACAGAGAAGGGTCATGGAGAGAGATGAGGACAGAGAAGGGTCATGGAGAGAGATGAGGGACAGAGAAGGTTATGGAGAGAGATGAGGACAGAGAAGGTTATGGAGAGAGATGAGGACAGAGAAGGTCATGGAGAGAGATGAGGACAGAGAAGGTTATGGAGAGAGATGATGAGGACAGAGAAGGTCATGATGAGAGAGATGAGGACAGAGAAGGGTCATGGAGAGAGATGAGGACAGAGAAGGGTCATGGAGAGAGATGAGGACAGAGAAGGGTTATGGAGAGAGATGAGGACAGAGAAGGTTATGGAGAGAGATGAGGACAGAGAAGGTTATGGAGAGAGAGAGAAGGGTTATGGAGAGAGAGAGAAGGGTCATGGAGAGAGATGAGGACAGAGAAGGGTCATGGAGAGAGATGAGGACAGAGAAGGGTCATGGAGAGAGATGAGGACAGAGAAGGGTCATGGAGAGAGATGAGGACAGAGAAGGGTCATGGAGAGAGATGAGGACAGAGAAGGGTCATGGAGAGAGATGAGGACAGAGAAGGGTCATGGAGAGAGATGAGGACAGAGAAGGGTCATGGAGAGAGATGAGGACAGAGAAGGTTATGGAGAGAGATGAGGACAGAGAAGGTTATGGAGAGAGATGAGGACAGAGAAGGGTTATGGAGAGAGATAGAGGAGAGAGAAGGGTCATGGAGAGAGATGGAGAGAGATGAGGACAGAGATGGAGAGAGATGAGGACAGAGAAGGGTCATGGAGAGAGATGAGGACAGAGAAGGGTTATGGAGAGAGATGAGGACAGAGAAGGTTATGGAGAGAGATGAGGACAGAGAAGGGTTATGGAGAGAGATAAGGACAGAGAAGGGTTATGGAGAGAGATGAGGACAGAGAAGGTCATGGAGAGAGATGAGGACAGAGAAGGGTTATGGAGAGAGATGAGGACAGAGAAGGGTCATGGAGAGAGATGAGGACAGAGAAGGGTCATGGAGAGAGATGAGGACAGAGAGAAGGTCATGGAGAGAGAGATGAGGAGAGAAGGGTTATGGAGAGATGAGGAGAGAGAGAAGGTTATGGAGAGAGAGAGATGAGGACAGAGAAGGTTATGGTCATGGAGAGAGAGATGAGGACAGAGAAGGGTCATGGAGAGAGATGAGGACAGAGAAGGGTCATGGAAAGAGATTTGGACAGAGAAGGTTATGGAGAGAGATGGAGAGAGATGAGGACAGAGAAGGGTTATGGAGAGAGATAAGGACAGAGAAGGTTATGGAGAGAGATGGGGACAGAGAAGGGTCATGGAGAGAAGGGTCATGGAGAGAGATGGGGACAGAGAAGGGTCATGGAGAGAGATGAGGACAGAGAAGGGTCATGGAGAGAGATGAGGACAGAGAAGGTTATGGAGAGAGATGAGGACAGAGAAGGGTCATGGAGAGAGATGAGGACAGAGAAGGGTCATGGAGAGAGATGAGGACAGAGAAGGTTATGGAGAGAGATGGAGAGAGATGGTTATGGAGAGAGATGGAGAGAGATGAGGACAGAGAAAGTTATGGAGAGAGATGAGGACAGAGAAGGTCATGGAGAGAGATGAGGACAGAGACGTTTATGGAGAGAGATGAGGAAAGAGAAGTTCATGGAGAGAGATGAGGACAGAGAAGGTTATGGAGAGAGATGAGGACAGAGAAGGTTATGGAGAGAGATGAGGACAGAGAAGGGTTATGGAGAGAGATGAGGACAGAGAAGGGTTATGGAGAGAGATGAGGACAGAGAAGGTCATGGAGAGAGATGAGGACAGAGAAGGGTCATGAGAGATGAGGAGATGAGGACAGAGAAGGTTATGGAGAGAGATGAGGACAGAGAAGGTTATGGAGAGAGATGAGGACAGAGAAGGGTCATGGAGAGAGATGAGGACAGAGAAGGGTCATGGAGAGAGATGGGGACAGAGAAGGGTTATGGAGAGAGATGAGGACAGAGAAGGTTATGGAGAGAGATGAGGACAGAGAAGGTTATGGAGAGAGATGAGGACAGAGAAGGTTATGGAGAGAGATGAAGAGATGAGGACAGAGAAGGGTCATGGAGAGAGATGAGGATAGAGAAGGGTCATGGAGAGAGATGAGGACAGAGAAGGTTATGGAGAGAGATGAGGACAGAGAAGGGTCATGGAGAGAGATGAGGACAGAGAAGGGTCATGGAGAGAGATGAGGACAGAGAAGGGTCATGGAGAGAGATGAGGACAGAGAAGGTTCATGGAGAGAGATGAGGACAGAGAAGGTTATGGAGAGAGATGAGGACAGAGAAGGTTATGGAGAGAGATGAGGACAGAGAAGGTCATGGAGAGAGATGAGGACAGAGAAGGTTATGGAGAGAGATGAGGACAGAGAAGGTTATGGAGAGAGATGAGGACAGAGAAGGTTATGGAGAGAGATGGAGAGATGAGGACAGAGAAGGGTCATGGAGAGAGATGAGGACAGAGAAGGGTCATGGAGAGAGATGAGGACAGAGAAGGGTCATGGAGAGAGATGAGGACAGAGAAGGGTCATGGAGAGAGATGGGGACAGAGAAGGGTTATGGAGAGAGATGAGGACAGAGAATGTTATGGAGAGAGATGAGGACAGAGAAGGTTATGGAGAGAGATGAGGACAGAGAAGGGTCATGGAGAGAGATGGAGAGATGAGGACAGAGAAGGGTCATGGAGAGAGATGAGGATAGAGAAGGGTCATGGAGAGAGATGAGGACAGAGAAGGTTATGGAGAGAGATGAGGACAGAGAAGGGTCATGGAGAGAGATGAGGACAGAGAAGGGTCATGGAGAGAGATGAGGACAGAGAAGGGTCATGGAGAGAGATGAGGACAGAGAAGGGTCATGGAGAGAGATGAGGACAGAGAAGGGTCATGGAGAGAGATGAGGACAGAGAAGGGTCATGGAGAGAGATGAGGACAGAGAAGGGTTATGGAGAGAGATGAGGACAGAGAAGGTTATGGAGAGAGATGAGGACAGAGAAGGTTATGGAGAGAGATGAGGACAGAGAAGGGTTATGGAGAGAGATGGGGACAGAGAAGGGTCATGGAGAGAGATGAGGACAGAGAAGGGTCATGGAGAGAGATGAGGACAGAGAAGGGTCATGGAGAGATGAGGACAGAGAGATGGAGAGAGAGGACAGAGAAGGGTCATGGAGAGAGATGAGGACAGAGAAGGTTCATGGAGAGAGATGAGGACAGAGAAGGTTATGGAGAGAGATGAGGACAGAGAAGGGTCATGGAGAGAGATGAGGACAGAGAAGGGTCATGGAGAGAGATGAGGACAGAGAAGGGTCATGGAGAGAGATGAGGACAGAGAAGGGTCATGGAGAGAGATGAGGACAGAGAAGGTTATGGAGAGAGATGAGGACAGAGAAGGTTATGGAGAGAGATGAGGACAGAGAAGGTTATGGAGAGAGATGAGGACAGAGAAGGTTATGGAGAGAGATGAAGAGATGAGGACAGAGAAGGGTCATGGAGAGAGATGAGGATAGAGAAGGGTCATGGAGAGAGATGAGGACAGAGACGGTTATGGAGAGAGATGAGGACAGAGAAGTTCATGGAGAGAGATGAGGACAGAGAAGGTTATGGAGAGAGATGAGGACAGAGAAGGTTATGGAGAGAGATGAGGACAGAGAAGGGTTATGGAGAGAGATGAGGACAGAGAAGGGTCATGGAGAGAGATGAGGACAGAGAAGGGTTATGGAGAGAGATGAGGACAGAGAAGGGTCATGGAGAGAGATGAGGACAGAGAAGGGTTATGGAGAGAGATGAGGACAGAGAAGGGTTATGGAGAGAGATGACAGAGAAGGGTCATGGAGAGAGATGACAGAGAAGGGTCATGGAGAGAGATGAGGACAGAGAAGGGTCATGGAGAGAGATGGAGAGAGATGAGGACAGAGAAGGTTATGGAGAGAGATGAGGAGAGAGAAGGGTCATGGAGAGAGATGAGGACAGAGAAGGGTCATGGAGAGAGATGAGGACAGAGAAGGTTATGGAGAGAGATGAGGACAGAGAAGGGTTATGGAGAGAGATGAGGACAGAGAAGGTCATGGAGAGATGAGGAGAGAGATGGAGAGAGATGAGGACAGAGAAGGTTATGGAGAGAGATGAGGACAGAGAAGGTTATGGAGAGAGATGAGGACAGAGAAGGGTCATGGAGAGAGATGAGGACAGAGAAGGGTCATGGAGAGAGATGAGGACAGAGAGAAGGGTCATGGAGAGAGATGAGGACAGAGAAGGGTCATGGAGAGAGATGAGGACAGAGAAGGGTCATGGAGAGAGATGAGGACAGAGAAGGGTCATGGAGAGAGATGAGGACAGAGAAGGGTTATGGAGAGAGATGAGGACAGTGAAGGGTTATGGAGAGAGATGAGGACAGAGAAGGGTTATGGAGAGAGATGAGGACAGAGAAGGGTTATGGAGAGAGATGAGGACAGAGAAGGGTTATGGAGAGAGATGAGGACAGAGAAGGGTTATGGAGAGAGATGGAGAGAGAAGGGTCATGGAGAGAGATGGAGAGAGATGAGGACAGAGAAGGGTTATGGAGAGAGATGAGGACAGAGAAGGTTATGGAGAGAGATGAGGACAGAGAAGGTTATGGAGAGAGATGAGGACAGAGAAGGGTCATGGAGAGAGATGAGGACAGAGAAGGGTTATGGAGAGAGATGAGGACAGAGAAGGTTATGGAGAGAGATGAGGACAGAGAAGGTTATGGAGAGAGATGAGGACAGAGAAGGGTCATGGAGAGAGATGAGGACAGAGAAGGGTCATGGAGAGAGATGAGGACAGAGAAGGTCATGGAGAGAGATGAGGACAGAGAAGGGTCATGAGAGATGGAGAGAGATGAGGACAGAGAAGGGTCATGGAGAGAGATGAGGACAGAGAAGGGTCATGGAGAGAGATGAGGACAGAGAAGGGTCATGGAGAGAGATGAGGACAGAGAAGGGTCATGGAGAGAGATGAGGACAGAGAAGGGTCATGGAGAGAGATGAGGACAGAGAAGGGTCATGGAGAGAGATGAGGACAGAGAAGGGTCATGGAGAGAGATGAGGACAGAGAAGGGTCATGGAGAGAGATGAGGACAGAGAAGGGTCATGGAGAGAGATGAAGAGATGAGGACAGAGAAGGGTCATGGAGAGAGATGAGGACAGAGAAGGTTATGGAGAGAGATGAGGACAGAGAAGGGTTATGGAGAGATGGAGAGATGAGGACAGAGAAGGGTCATGGAGAGAGATGAGGACAGAGAAGGTTATGGAGAGAGATGAGGACAGAGAAGGTTATGGAGAGAGATGAGGACAGAGACATGGAGAGAGAGGACAGAGAAGGGTTATGGAGAGAGATGGAGAGAGAAGGGTCATGGAGAGAGATGAGGACAGAGAAGGGTTATGGAGAGAGATGAGGACAGAGAAGGTTATGGAGAGAGATGGAGAGATGAGGACAGAGAAGGTTATGGAGAGAGATGGAGAGATGAGGACAGAGAAGGGTCATGGAGAGAGATGAGGACAGAGAAGGTTATGGAGAGAGATGAGGACAGAGAAGGGTCATGGAGAGAGATGAGGACAGAGAAGGGTTATGGAGAGATGAGGACAGAGAAGGTTATGGAGAGAGATGAGGACAGAGAAGGGTTATGGAGAGAGATGAGGACAGAGAAGGGTCATGGAGAGAGATGAGAGGACAGAGAAGGTTATGGAGAGAGATGAGGACAGAGAAGGGTCATGGAGAGAGATGAGGACAGAGAAGGTTATGGAGAGAGATGGAGAGATGAGGACAGAGAAGGGTCATGGAGAGAGATGAGGATAGAGAAGGTCATGGAGAGAGATGAGGACAGAGAAGGTCATGGAGAGAGATGAGGACAGAGAAGGTCATGGAGAGAGATGAGGACAGAGAAGAGAATGGAGAGAGATGAGGACAGAGAAGGGATGGAGGACAGAGAAGGGTCATGGAGAGAGATGAGGACAGAGAAGGGTCATGGAGAGAGATGAGGACAGAGAAGGGTCATGGAGAGAGATGAGGACAGAGAAGGGTCATGGAGAGAGATGAGGACAGAGAAGGGTCATGGAGAGAGATGAGGACAGAGAAGGGTCATGAGAGAGATGAGGACAGAGAAGGGTCATGGAGAGAGATGAGGACAGAGAAGGGTCATGGAGAGAGATGAGGACAGAGAAGGTTATGGAGAGAGATGAGGACAGAGAAGGTTAGAGAGAGATGGAGAGATGAGGACAGAGAAGGGTCATGGAGAGAGATGAGGACAGAGAAGGTTATGAGAGAGATGAGGACAGAGAAGGGTTATGGAGAGAGATGAGGACAGAGAAGGTTATGGAGAGAGATGAGGACAGAGAAGGGTCATGGAGAGAGATGAGGACAGAGAAGGGTCATGGAGAGAGATGAGGACAGAGAAGGGTCATGGAGAGAGATGAGACAGACAGAGAAGGGTCATGGAGAGAGATGAGGACAGAGAAGGGTCATGGAGAGAGATGAGGACAGAGAAGGGTCATGGAGAGAGATGGGGACAGAGAGAAGGTCATGGAGAGAGATGAGGACAGAGAAGGGTCATGGAGAGAGATGAGGACAGAGAAGGTTATGGAGAGAGATGAGGACAGAGAAGGTTATGGAGAGAGATGAGGACAGAGAAGGTCATGGAGAGAGATGAGGACAGAGAAGGTCATGGAGAGAGAGGGAGGACAGAGAAGGGTCATGGAGAGAGATGAGGACAGAGAAGGGTCATGGAGAGAGATGAGGACAGAGAAGGGTCATGGAGAGAGATGAGGATAGAGAAGGTTATGGAGAGAGATGAGGACAGAGAAGGTTATGGAGAGAGATGAGGACAGAGAAGGTTATGGAGAGAGATGAGGACAGAGAAGGTTATGGAGAGAGATGAATACAGAGAAGGGTCATGGAGAGAGATGAGGACAGAGAAGGGTCATGGAGAGAGATGGAGAGATGAGGACAGAGAAGGGTCATGGAGAGAGATGAGGACAGAGAAGGTTATGGAGAGAGATGAGGACAGAGAAGGGTTGGAGAGAGATGAGGACAGAGAAGGTTATGGAGAGAGATGAGGACAGAGAAGGTTATGGAGAGAGATGAGGACAGAGAAGGGTCATGGAGAGAGATGAGGACAGAGAAGGGTCATGGAGAGAGATGAGGACAGAGAAGGGTCATGGAGAGAGATGAGGACAGAGAAGGTTATGGAGAGAGATGAGGACAGAGAAGGTTATGGAGAGAGATGAGGACAGAGAAGGTTATGGAGAGAGATGGGGACAGAGAAGGGTCATGGAGAGAGATGAGGACAGAGAAGGGTCATGGAGAGAGATGAGGACAGAGAAGGTTATGGAGAGAGATGAGGACAGAGAAGGTTATGGAGAGAGATGGAGAGATGAGGACAGAGAAGGGTCATGGAGAGAGATGAGGACAGAGAAGGTTATGGAGAGAGATGGGGACAGAGAAGGTCATGGAGAGAGATGAGGACAGAGAAGGGTTATGGAGAGAGATGAGGACAGAGAAGGGTCATGGAGAGAGATGAGGACAGAGAAGGGTCATGGGAGAGATGAGGACAGAGAAGGTCATGGAGAGAGATGAGGACAGAGAAGGTCATGGAGAGAGATGAGGACAGAGAAGGGTCATGGAGAGAGATGAGGACAGAGAAGGTCATGGAGAGAGATGAGGACAGAGAAGGTTATGGGAGAGAGATGAGGACAGAGAAGGGTATGGAGAGAGATGAGGACAGAGATGAGGACAGAGAAGGTTATGGAGAGAGATGAGGACAGAGAAGGGTTATGGAGAGAGATGAGGACAGAGAAGGGTCATGGAGAGAGATGAGGACAGAGAAGGGTTATGGAGAGAGATGAGGACAGAGAAGGGTCATGGAGAGAGATGAGGACAGAGAAGGGTCATGGAGAGAGATGAGGACAGAGAAGGGTCATGGAGAGAGATGAGGACAGAGAAGGTTATGGAGAGAGATGAGGACAGAGAAGGTGAGGACAGAGAGATGGAGAGATGAGGACAGAGAAGGGTTATGGAGAGAGATGAGGACAGAGAAGGTTATGGAGAGAGATGAGGACAGAGAAGGTTATGGAGAGAGATGAGGACAGAGAAGGGTCATGGAGAGAGAAGGGAGGAGAGAGAGGGTCATGGATGGAGAGATGAGGACAGAGAAGGTTATGGAGAGAGATGAGGACAGAGAAGGTTATGGAGAGAGATGAGGACAGAGAAGGTTATGGAGAGAGATGAGGACAGAGAAGGGTCATGGAGAGAGATGAGGACAGAGAAGGGTCATGGAGAGAGATGGAGAGATGAGGACAGAGAAGGGTCATGGAGAGAGATGAGGACAGAGAAGGGTTATGGAGAGAGATGGGGACAGAGAAGGGTCATGGAGAGAGATGAGGACAGAGAAGGGTCATGGAGAGAGATGAGGACAGAGAAGGGTCATGGAGAGAGATGAGGACAGAGAAGGGTCATGGAGAGAGATGAGGACAGAGAAGGGTCATGGAGAGAGATGAGGACAGAGAAGGGTCATGGAGAGAGATGAGGACAGAGAAGGGTCATGGAGAGAGATGAGGACAGAGAAGGGTCATGAGAGAGAGATGATGGGACAGAGAAGGGTCATGGAGAGAGATGAGGACAGAGAAGGTTCATGGAGAGAGATGAGGACAGAGAAGGTTATGGAGAGGATGGAGAGATGAGGACAGAGAAGGTTATGGAGAGAGATGGAGAGAAGGGTCATGGAGAGAGATGAGGACAGAGAAGGGTCATGGAGAGAGATGAGGACAGAGAAGGGTCATGGAGAGAGATGAGGACAGAGAAGGTTATGGAGAGAGAGAGAGAAGGATGGAGAGAGAGAAGAGGTTATGGAGAGAGATGAGGACAGAGAAGGGTTATGGAGAGAGAGATGAGGACAGAGAGAGGGAGGACATGGAGAGAGATGAGGACAGAGAAGGGTCATGGAGAGAGATGAGGACAGAGAAGGTTATGGAGAGAGATGGAGAGAGATGAGGACAGAGAAGGTTATGGAGAGAGATGAGGACAGAGAAGGTATGGAGAGAGATGAGGAGAGAAGATGGAGAGAGATGAGGACAGAGAAGGGTCATGGAGAGAGATGAGGACAGAGAAGGTTATGGAGAGAGATGAGGACAGAGAAGGGTCATGGAGAGAGATGAGGACAGAGAAGGTTATGGAGAGAGATGAGGACAGAGAAGGGTCATGGAGAGAGATGAGGACAGAGAAGGGTTATGGAGAGAGATGAGGACAGAGAAGGGTCATGGAGAGAGATGAGGACAGAGAAGGGTATGGATGGAGAGAGATGAGGACAGAGAAGGGTCATGGAGAGAGATGAGGACAGAGAAGGTTATGGAGAGAGATGAGGACAGAGAAGGGTCATGGAGAGAGATGAGGACAGAGAAGGGTCATGGAGAGAGATGAGGACAGAGAAGGTTATGGAGAGAGATGAGGACAGAGAAGGTCATGGAGAGAGATGAGGACAGAGAAGGGTCATGGAGAGAGATGAGGACAGAGAAGGGTCATGGAGAGAGATGAGGACAGAGAAGGGTCATGGAGAGAGATGGGGACAGAGAAGGGTTATGGAGAGAGATGAGGACAGAGAAGGTTATGGAGAGAGATGAGGACAGAGAAGGTTATGGAGAGAGATGAGGACAGAGAAGGTTATGGAGAGAGATGGGGACAGAGAAGGGTCATGGAGAGAGATGAGGACAGAGAAGGGTCATGGAGAGAGATGAGGACAGAGAAGGTTATGGAGAGAGATGAGGACAGAGAAGGTTATGGAGAGAGATGGAGAGATGAGGACAGAGAAGGGTCATGGAGAGAGATGAGGACAGAGAAGGTTCATGGAGAGAGATGAGGACAGAGAAGGTTATGGAGAGAGATGGGGACAGAGAAGGTCATGGAGAGAGATGAGGACAGAGAAGGTTTATGGAGAGAGATGATGACAGAGAAGGGTCATGGAGAGAGATGACAGAGAAGGGTCATGGAGAGAGATGAGGACAGAGAAGGGTCATGGAGAGAGATGGGGACAGAGAAGGTTATGGAGAGAGATGGAGAGATGAGGACAGAGAAGGGTTATGGAGAGAGATGAGGACAGAGAAGGTTATGGAGAGAGATGAGGACAGAGAAGGGTTATGGAGAGAGATGGAGAGATGAGGACAGAGAAGGGTCATGGAGAGAGATGAGGATAGAGAAGGGTCATGGAGAGAGATGAGGATAGAGAAGGTTATGGAGAGAGATGAGGATAGAGAAGGTTATGGAGAGAGATGAGGACAGAGAAGGTTATGGAGAGAGATGAGGACAGAGAAGGTTATGGAGAGAGATGAAGAGATGAGGAGGACATGAGAGAGAGATGAGGACAGAGAAGGGATGGAGAGAGATGAGGACAGAGAAGGGTCATGGAGAGAGATGAGGACAGAGAAGGGTCATGGAGAGAGATGAGGACAGAGAAGGGTCATGGAGAGAGATGAGGACAGAGAAGGGTCATGGAGAGAGATGAGGACAGAGAAGGGTCATGGAGAGAGATGAGGACAGAGAAGGGTCATGGAGAGAGATGAGGACAGAGAAGGTCATGGAGAGAGATGAGGACAGAGAAGGTTATGGAGAGAGATGAGGACAGAGAAGGTTATGGAGAGAGATGAGGACAGAGAAGGTTATGGAGAGAGATGAAGAGATGAGGACAGAGAAGGGTCATGGAGAGAGATGAGGACAGAGAAGGTTATGGAGAGAGATGAGGACAGAGAAGGATGGGAGAGATGAGGACAGAGAAGGGTCATGGAGAGAGATGAGGACAGAGAAGGGTCATGGAGAGAGATGAGGACAGAGAAGGTCATGGAGAGAGATGAGGACAGAGAAGGTTATGGAGAGATGAGGACAGAGAAGGTTATGGAGAGAGATGAGGACAGAGAAGGGTCATGGAGAGAGATGAGGACAGAGAAGGTTATGGAGAGAGATGAGGACAGAGAAGGAGAGGAGATGAGAGATGAGGACAGAGAAGGGTCATGGAGAGAGATGAGGACAGAGAAGGGTCATGGAGAGAGATGAGGACAGAGAAGGGTCATGGAGAGAGATGAGGACAGAGAAGGGTTATGGAGAGAGATGAGGACAGAGAAGGTTATGGAGAGAGATGAGGACAGAGAAGGGTCATGGAGAGAGATGAGGACAGAGAAGGTTATGGAGAGAGATGAGGACAGAGAAGGTTATGGAGAGAGATGGAGAGATGAGGACAGAGAAGGGTCATGGAGAGAGATGAGGATAGAGAAGGTCATGGAGAGAGATGAGGACAGACAGAGAAGGTTATGGAGAGAGATGAGGACAGAGAAGGTTATGGAGAGAGATGAGGACAGAGAAGGTTATGGAGAGAGATGAGGACAGAGAAGGGTCATGGAGAGAGATGAGGACAGAGAAGGGTCATGGAGAGAGATGAGGACAGAGAAGGTTATGGAGAGAGATGAGGACAGAGAAGGTTATGGAGAGAGATGAGGACAGAGAAGGTTATGGAGAGAGATGAGGACAGAGAAGGTTATGGAGAGAGATGGAGAGATGAGGACAGAGAAGGGTCATGGAGAGAGATGAGGACAGAGAAGGTTCATGGAGAGAGATGAGGACAGAGAAGGTTATGGAGAGAGATGGGGACAGAGAAGGTCATGGAGAGAGATGAGGACAGAGAAGGGTTATGGAGAGAGATGAGGACAGAGAAGGGTCATGGAGAGAGATGACAGAGAAGGGTCATGGAGAGAGATGAGGACAGAGAAGGGTCATGGAGAGAGATGAGGACAGAGAAGGGTCATGGAGAGAGATGGGGACAGAGAAGGTTATGGAGAGAGATGAGGACAGAGAAGGGTTATGGAGAGAGATGAGGACAGAGAAGGTTATGGAGAGAGATGGAGAGAGAAGGGTCATGGAGAGAGATGGGGACAGAGAAGGGTCATGGAGAGAGATGGAGAGAGATGAGGACAGAGAAGGTTATGGAGAGAGATGAGGACAGAGAAGGGTCATGGAGAGAGATGAGGACAGTGAAGGTTATGGAGAGAGATGAGGACAGAGAAGGTTATGGAGAGAGATGAGGACAGAGAAGGTTATGGAGAGAGATGAGGACAGAGAAGGTCATGGAGAGAGATGAGGACAGAGAAGTTTATGGAGAGAGATGAGGACAGAGAAGGTTATGGAGAGAGATGAGGACAGAGAAGGTTATGGAGAGAGATGAGGACAGAGAAGGGTTATGGAGAGAGATGAGGACAGAGAAGGGTTATGGAGAGAGATGGAGAGAGAAGGGTCATGGAGAGAGATGAGGAGAGAGAAGGGTCATGGAGAGAGATGAGGACAGAGAAGGGTCATGGAGAGAGATGGAGAGAGATGAGGACAGAGAAGGGTTATGGAGAGAGATGAGGACAGAGAAGGGTTATGGAGAGAGATGAGGACAGAGAAGGGTTATGGAGAGAGATGAGGACAGAGAAGGTTATGGAGAGAGATGAGGACAGAGAAGGTCATGGAGAGAGATGGGGACAGAGAAGGGTCATGGAGAGAGATGAGGACAGAGAAGGTCATGGAGAGAGATGAGGACAGAGAAGGTTATGGAGAGAGATGAGGACAGAGAAGGTTATGGAGAGAGATGGGGACAGAGAAGGTTATGGAGAGAGATGGGGACAGAGAAGGGTCATGGAGAGAGATGAGGACAGAGAAGGGTCATGGAGAGAGATGAGGACAGAGAAGGGTCATGGAGAGAGATGAGGACAGAGAAGGGTCATGGAGAGAGATGAGGATAGAGAAGGTCATGAGAGAGATGAGGACAGAGAAGGGTCATGGAGAGAGATGAGGACAGAGAAGGGTCATGGAGAGAGGACAGAGAGATGGAGAGAGACAGAGAAGGGTCATGGAGAGAGATGAGGACAGAGAAGAGGTCATGGAGAGAGATGAGGACAGAGAAGGGTCATGGAGAGAGATGAGGACAGAGAAGGTCATGGAGAGAGATGAGGACAGAGAAGGGATGGAGAGAGATGAGGACAGAGAAGGGTCATGGAGAGAGATGAGGACAGAGAAGGTTATGGAGAGAGATGAGGACAGAGAAGGTCATGGAGAGAGATGAGGACAGAGAAGGGTCATGGAGAGAGATGAGGACAGAGAAGGTTATGGAGAGAGATGAGGACAGAGAAGGTTATGGAGAGAGATGAGGACAGAGAAGGTTATGGAGAGAGATGGAGAGATGAGGACAGAGAAGGGTCATGGAGAGAGATGAGGACAGAGAAGGTTATGGAGAGAGATGAGGACAGAGAAGGTTATGGAGAGAGATGAGGACAGAGAAGGTTATGGAGAGAGATGGAGAGATGAGGACAGAGAAGGGTCATGGAGAGAGATGAGGACAGAGAAGGGTCATGGAGAGAGATGGGGACAGAGAAGGTCATGGAGAGAGATGAGGACAGAGAAGGGTTATGGAGAGAGATGAGGATAGAGAAGGTTATGGAGAGAGATGAGGACAGAGAAGGTTATGGAGAGAGATGAGGACAGAGAAGGTTATGGAGAGAGATGGGGACAGAGAAGGTTATGGAGAGAGATGAGGACAGAGAAGGGTCATGGAGAGAGATGAGGACAGAGAAGGTTATGGAGAGAGATGGAGAGATGAGGACAGAGAAGGGTCATGGAGAGAGATGAGGACAGAGAAGGTTATGGAGAGAGATGAGGACAGAGAAGGTTATGGAGAGAGATGAGGACAGAGAAGGTTATGGAGAGAGATGAGGACAGAGAAGGTCATGGGATGAGACAGAGAAGGGTCATGGAGAGAGATGAGGACAGAGAAGGGTTATGGAGAGAGATGAGGACAGAGAAGGGTCATGGAGAGAGATGACAGAGAAGGGTCATGGAGAGAGATGAGGACAGAGAAGGGTCATGGAGAGAGATGGAGAGAGATGAGGACAGAGAAGGTTATGGAGAGAGATGAGGAGAGAGAAGGGTCATGGAGAGAGATGAGGACAGAGAAGGGTCATGGAGAGAGATGAGGACAGAGAAGGTTATGGAGAGAGATGGAGAGAGATGGTTATGGAGAGAGATGGAGAGAGATGAGGACAGAGAAAGTTATGGAGAGAGATGAGGACAGAGAAGGTCATGGAGAGAGATGAGGACAGAGACGTTTATGGAGAGAGATGGATGGAGAGATGAGGACAGAGAAGTTCATGGAGAGAGATGAGGACAGAGAAGGTCATGGAGAGATGAGGACAGAGATGGAGAGATGAGGACAGAGGTCATGGAGAGAGATGAGGACAGAGAAGGTTATGGAGAGAGATGGGGACAGAGAAGGTTATGGAGAGAGATGAGGACAGAGAAGGGTCATGGAGAGAGATGAGGACAGAGAAGGTTATGGAGAGAGATGAGGACAGAGAAGGTTATGGAGAGAGATGAGGACAGAGAAGGTCATGGAGAGAGATGAGGACAGAGAAGGTTATGGAGAGAGATGAGGACAGAGAAGGTTATGGAGAGAGATGAGGACAGAGAAGGTTATGGAGAGAGATGAGGACAGAGAAGGGTTATGGAGAGAGATGAGGACAGAGAAGGTTATGGAGAGAGATGAGGACAGAGAAGGGTCATGGAGAGAGATGAGGACAGAGAAGGGTCATGGAGAGAGATGAGGACAGAGAAGGGTCATGGAGAGAGATGAGGACAGAGAAGGTCATGGAGAGAGATGAGGACAGAGAAGGGTCATGGAGAGAGATGAGGACAGAGAAGGTTATGGAGAGAGATGGGGACAGAGAAGGTCATGGAGAGAGATGAGGACAGAGAAGGGTCATGAGGAGAGAGATGAGGACAGAGAAGGGTCATGGAGAGAGATGAGGACAGAGAAGGGTCATGGAGAGAGATGAGGACAGAGAAGGGTCATGGAGAGATGGACAGAGAGAGATGAGGACAGAGAAGGGTCATGGAGAGAGATGAGGACAGAGGGTCATGGAGAGAGATGAGGACAGAGAAGGGTCATGGAGAGAGATGAGGACAGAGAAGGGTCATGGAGAGAGATGAGGACAGAGAAGGGTCATGGAGAGAGATGATGAGGACAGAGAAGGTTATGGAGAGAGATGAGGACAGAGAAGGTTATGGAGAGAGATGAGGATGGAGAGAGATGAGGACAGAGAAGGGTCATGGAGAGAGATGGGGACAGAGAAAGGTTATGGAGAGAGGAGGACAGAGAAGGGTCATGGAGAGAGATGAGGACAGAGAAGGGTGGAGAGAGATGAGGACAGAGAAGGATGGAGAGAGATGAGGACAGAGAAGGTCATGGAGAGAGATGAGGAGAGAAGGTTATGGAGAGAGATGAGGACAGAGAAGGGTCATGGAGAGAGATGAGGACAGAGAAGGTTATGGAGAGAGATGAGGACAGAGAAGGTTATGGAGAGAGATGAGGACAGAGAAGGTTATGGAGAGAGATGAGGACAGAGAAGGTCATGGAGAGAGAGGGTTATGGAGAGAGATGAGGACAGAGAAGGTTATGGAGAGAGATGAGGACAGAGAAGGGTTATGGAGAGAGATGAGGACAGAGAAGGGTTATGGAGAGAGATGAGGACAGAGAAGGGTTATGGAGAGAGATGGAGAGAGATGGGGACAGAGAAGGGTTATGGAGAGAGATGAGGATCAAATAGCGGGAA
Source organism: Oncorhynchus tshawytscha (assembly GCF_018296145.1). NCBI lineage: Eukaryota > Metazoa > Chordata > Actinopteri > Salmoniformes > Salmonidae > Oncorhynchus > Oncorhynchus tshawytscha. The sequence goes on from NC_056454.1 coordinate 51,439,308, forward strand.
GGAAGGAAGGACCTCTGTGTCGATGTTAGATGTGGTGTTGTTCACCCGTCTCGTAAAATAAAAAAATACAATAATTCCTGAGTAATAACTAACAGACCAAGGAACACATGTTTCCTGTCGGTGTGGCTTCGAGCAGCTAGCTAGCAGACCAGGCCTTGGAGTACCACAGGAACACACTCTGGGGGAACCAGGACGAATTAGTGTCAAATATTAATGCACTACTTTCTCTTCATGAGTGGTGCTGATTAAGTCTCACATTGGAAGACTTAACGGCTATTAGACCGTAGTGGTGCTGTCTTTGAGGCATCAGATGTTCAATATTTCATAAGGACTTGGGTCAAAGAAAGGCGTTATCTATGTTTGCCCTTGAGTTGGGCAGCAAACACCTGCACACTAAAATGCACCCTCTATTTATTCTCTATGTACTGCTCCTACTTTTACCCTGAAAGTCCATTGCATAGGGCACTACTTTTGGCCAGGGCCCATAGGGTTTTGGTTAAAAGTAGGGCACTATATAGGGAATAAATATGCGAGGAATTTGGGATGCACATTTCACTACCAGTACTCACCCAACAACAGAGACACTACTTTGAGGACGTTGGATTTTGGTTAAGGACAAAGGCACTGGATCAATTTAATTAATGATGGTCTCATCCCGATCTTTCCCCAGATGGCCCTATTGAAGTCCTCATCAATAGAAAGGTTATTATCTAAGGGAAGAGGCTCAGGGGATGAAGTGGGGATGAGCGACTGACCAAAAGATATAGAGGCTGGCATGTTTTACCTTATCATACCCTTGAGGCAGAGGATACATCCCAAATGGAATCCTATTCCCTGTATAGTGCACTACCTCTAACCAGGGCCCATATGAAGTAGTGCACTACCTCTAACCAGGGCCCAGATGAAGTAGTGCACTATCAACAATAGGGTGCCATTGGGGATGTGATGTCAGATTGATCCCTTCTCTCCCAGACAGACGTCCGACCAACAACACAGATTAATTGGATTCTGTGAAAGTAGGTATTACGCCACTCCAAATACATGTCTAGCAGCTGGGCAGACGTTAAGACAGACGTTAAGACAGACGTTAAGACAGACATTAAGACAGACGTTAAGACAGACGTTAAGACAGACGTTAAGACAGACGTTAAGACAGACATTAAGACAGACATTAAGACAGACGTTAAGACAGATGTTAAGACAGACATTAAGACAGACGTTAAGCGAAACACAACACACTCCTTCATCCAGGCACAGAACTCATTCAAACCACCACCACCACTAGTACCACCACCATCACCACCATAATCACCACCATCACTGCTACCATAATCACCACCACCACCGCCACTACTACCATAATCACCACCACCACCACTAGTACCACCACCATCACCACAATCACCACCATAATCACCACCACCACCACTACCACCATAATCACCACCACCACCAACACCATAATAACCACCACCACCACCACCACCACCACTACCACCACCACCACCACCACCACTACCACCACCACCACCACCACCACTACCACCACCACCACCACTACCACCACCACTTAATACCACCATCGCCACCACTACTACCACCAGCACCACTACTACCACCATCACCACCACCACTACTACCACCAGCACCACTACTACCACTACTACCACACCACCACCACCACCACCACTTAATACCACCACCACCACCACCACCATCACCACCACTACCACCACCAGCACCACTACTACCACTACTACCACACCACCACCACCACCACCATCATACCACCACCACCACCACCACCATCACCACCACCACTACTACCACCAGCACCACTACTACCACTACACCACACCACCACCACCACCACCACTCAATACCACCACCACCACCACCACCACTTACCAATACCACCACCACCACCACCACCACTACCACCACCACCATCACCACCACCACCACCACCACAACCACCACCACCATCACTACCACCACCACCACCACCACACCACCACCACTACCACCATCACCACCACAACCACCACCACCATCACCACCACCACCACCACCACCACTACCACCACCACTACCACCATCACCACCACAACCACCACCACCATCACCACCACCACTTAATACCACCACCACCACCACTACCACTACCACCACCACTACTACCACCATCACCACCACCACTACTATTACCATCACCACTACTACCACTACTACCATACTACCACCACCACCACCACCACCACCACCACTTAATACCACCA
>NC_056454.1:51449086-51466050 GCF_018296145.1 Oncorhynchus tshawytscha
ACTGACTCCTTCAGACAGTCGGTTCTCTATCGTTAATGGTTGACTCTCCGTTACTCTCCGTTATAGCCCTCTCACTTTATTCGATTTCCCTTTAAAAAGTATATATATATATATTTTTTCTTGTGTTTATTTTCAAAAAAAATTGGGGGATCATGCCCTCATTTATCCCCGCTTATAAATATCTGGGCATCTGGATTGACAAAAAAACGCCTATCTTTCAAAAAGCGATGGCGATGAGTTAGTTAAAGACATTAATAATTAAAACAGGTTTATTCTGTAGGAACAGCTCCTTTCTTTCAATAAATAGCAGGAAACGAATCATTCAGTCAACATACATTCCAGTTATTGACTGTGGCAATAGTGTCTATACGAATCCAGCTGCCACTGTATTGAAGACATTGGATGCAGATTATTATATTATTGTGCTTTATTATGGTGATAAAGTTCAGTACACCTCATTTATTTTAGTATTTTTAAAATTGTATTTATTTTATTTTTTAAGGGTTGCATCAGCTTTTAATATTGCGGCTAGATTGTGGCTTCCATCAAGGTAATTGTCTGCATTATTTCCAATCTCCCATATATTTTTGTTGTTGTAAATATAGATATAAATTCTATTTATTAAAAAATATGTATATTTTCCTTTCTTATTTTCCCCTAACCATCCTTCCCCTAATGAACAACAACACGAACTACATCAAGATTATACTAAATGCATTTTACACAATCTATTTTATTATAGTTCCCTTTTCTTCCCATCCTTCAGCTACCTTCAACCCTTCCCATCTGTCTCTGAATCCTCCAGTTTTTGATTTCTATTCGCCGTGTATTTTTTATATTGCAAAATAAACATTTTTTTGCTCGAGTATTATTATATTATTGATCGATTGACTATGACTTTTTAAGTCACCCAGCTATATATATTTTGGGACATATATCCATATACATACATACACATACCCATATACATATATATACATAAGCATACATACATATACACACTTTCTTTAGTATATCTCATTGCATTTTGTGTCAGAAAGTAGGCTGGCCCTCCTTAACGTCTCGTAGATCGATGCATTGTGCTGTGTTTGTCGATAAAGCCCTATTGCATGAATATCCGCCAAGCCTCATTGTTAACCTTCAGACGTATAAGTTACCAGACCCGGACTCAGGGATGGCCTGGAGATTTAATCTCCACCATGTTAGGTACGTCTGCTTTTAGTCCTTATTAAAGTTGGTGGAGTTGATGCCTCTAGGGCGACTCAGGGTAATGATAGAAGAATGTATTTGTTTCATGTGATTGTGTTTTGCTTTTCATTTAAAGACTCTTAATTCCATGTCTTTTCATTGTGACCTTTCTCAACATCTCATTCCTCTCATTCTAATCAACATCAGACCGACTGAGGGAGGCAGAGTTAGTCCCAGCCATATGAAACACCTAATGGTTCTTTACTAGGACGGTACACAAACAGGAGAGGATCACCAGAGAGTTTTACACTGATTATACACACACACACACACACACCTTTTAATCACGATGTTCATGTCATTGTTGGTGGTATGATATGACAGAGATAAGAGATTGTTTATAATGACGATTACATTTTTTAATGTGCAGCGGTTCTCCTTGTAACTTCCTGCTAAATGCTGGTGAAACCCATACATAAAACATGACTGAAATATGACTAATAATACCAATAGCAATAACATGTGGGTGGTTTTTCAATGAGGGCATAATGTTGCTGTGATCATTATAGTCATCTAGTCATCTAGTCATCTAGACATCTAGTCATTTAGACATCTAGTCATCTAGACATCTAGTCATTTAGACATCTAGTCATTTAGACATCTAGTCATCTAGACATCTAGACATCTAGTCATCTAGACATCTAGTCATCTAGTCATTTAGTCATCTAGTCATCTAGTCATCTAGACATCTAGTCATCTAGTCATCTAGTCATTTAGTCATCTAGTCATCTAGTCATCTAGACATCTAGTCATCTAGTCATCTAGTCATCTAGTCATCTAGACATCTAGTCATCTAGTCATCTAGTCATCTAGTCATTTAGACATCTAGTCATCTAGTCATCTAGTCATTTAGACATCTAGTCATTTAGACAGCTAGTAATTTAGACATCTAGTCATTTAGTCATTTAGTCATCTAGTCATCTAGTCATCTAGACATCTAGTCATTTAGACATCTAGTAATCTAGACGTTTAGTCATCTAGTCATCTAGACATCTAGTCATCTAGTCATTTAGTCATCTAGTCATCTAGTCATCTAGACATCTAGTCATCTAGACATCTAGTCATCTAGACATCTAGTCATCTAGTCATCTAGACATCTAGTCATCTAGACATCTAGTCATCTAGACATCTAGTCATCTAGTCATCTAGACATCTAGTCATCTAGTCATCTAGACATCTAGTCATCTAGTCATCTAGTCATCTAGACATCTAGTCATCTAGTCATCTAGACATCTAGACATCTAGTCATCTAGACATCTAGTCATCTAGTCATTTAGTCATCTAGTCATCTAGTCATTTAGACATCTAGTCATCTAGTCATCTAGTCATCTAGTCATCTAGTCATCTAGTCATCTAGTCATCTAGTCATCTAGTCATCTAGTCATCTAGTCATCTAGTCATCTAGACATCTAGTCATCTAGTCATCTAGACATCTAGTCATCTAGACATCTAGTCATCTAGTCATCTAGTCATCTAGTCATCTAGTCATCTAGTCATCTAGTCATTTAGTCATCTAGTCATCTAGTCATCTAGTCATCTAGTCATCTAGACATCTAGTCATCTAGTCATCTAGTCATCTAGTCATCTAGACATCTAGTCATCTAGACATCTAGACATCTAGTCATCTAGTCATCTAGTCATCTAGTCATCTAGACATCTAGACATCTAGTCATCTAGTCATCTAGACATCTAGACATCTAGACATCTAGTCATCTAGTCATCTAGTCATCTAGTCATCTAGTCATCTAGACATCTAGACATCTAGTCATCTAGACATCTAGTCATCTAGACATCTAGTCGTCTAGTCATTTTCAACGACTTGCCAGTATAGGCCCTTTGGCAGTGGCTCCCATCAAAGCTTGTACTGCTGCTGACACAATACACTTCCAATTTCCTTCGGAAGCCATTCTTGGATAGTTATCATTCGTCTCTGTAATTGGATTTAAATTGTGTTTTGGTTTTTTATTCCGCTTCTTGAGTCACAAGGAACAGCATCTGGGAATGATTGACAGAGTTGAGAAACCACTGCCGCCAGTGTGTGTGTGTGTGTGTGTGTGTGTGTGTGTGTGTGTGTGTGTGTGTGTGTGTGTGTGTGTGTGTGTGTGTGTGTGTGTGTGTGTGTGTGTGTGTGTGTGTGTGTGTGTGTGTGTGTGTGTGTGTGTGTGTGTGTGTGTGTGTGTGTGTGTGTGTGTGTGTGTGAGTTTAAAGGAAGAAACAGTGTCTGGAGAGATCAAATGGAATCATACACTTTAGCCAGGGCTTCAAAATAGGATTTCTTCTAAAATCCCCCAATGGGATCAATTTACTTCAGGTATGAGACAGATGTGACAAGCCAATCAAGATTAAGATTAAGATCAAGATTAGGATTAAGATCATTTGAAGTACCATGCTCACTTGATAATCCTTCAATTTAAACTACTAAATACAACAACAACTGATGTCTGGAAGCTGTAAATACTACATACTACATGTATAAATAAATATAGGACAAAACACACATCTCGACAAGAGAGACAACACTACATAAAGAGAGACCTAAGACAACAACACAGCATGGTAGCAACATAACATGACAACAACATGGTAGCAACACAACATGGTAGCAGCACAAAACATGGTACAAACATTATTGGGCCCAGACAACAGCACAAAGGGCAAGAAGGTAGAGACAACAATACATCACGCAAAGCAGCCACAACTGTCAGTAAGTGTGTCCATGATTGAGTCTTTGAATGAAGAGATGGAGAGAAAACTGTCCAGTTCGAGTGTTTGTTGCAGCTCGTTCCAGTAGCTAGCTGCAGCGAACTGAAAAGACGAGCGACCCAGGGATGTTTGTGCTTTGGGGACCTTTAACAGAATGTGACTGGCAGAATGGGTGTTGTATGTAGACGATGAGGGCTGCAATAGATATCTCAGATGGAGAGTAGTATAGAGTGCAGTGATGTGTCCTATAAGGAGCATTGGTGGCAAATCTGATGGCTGAATGGCAAAGAACATCTAGCCATTCGAGAGCACCTTTACCTGCCGATCTATAAATTGTGTCTTTGTAATCTAGCATGGGTAGGATGGTCTTCTGAATCAGGGTTAGTTTGGCTGCTGGGGTGAAAGAGGAGCGATTACGATAGAGGAAACCAAGTCTAGATTTAACCTTAGCCTGCAGCTTTGATATGTGCTAAGAGAAGAACAGTGTACCATCTAGCCATACTCCCAAGTACTTGTATGAGGTGACTACCTCAACCTCTAAACCCTCAGAGGTAGTAATCACACCTGTGGGGAGAGGGGCATTCTTCTTACCAAACCACATGACCTTTGTTTTGGAGGTGTTCAGAATGAGGTTAAGGGCAGAGAAAGCTTGTTGGACACTAAGAAAGCTTTGTTGTAGAGCATTTTTATTTACAAAATCCGGGGAGGTGCCAGCTGAGTATAAGACTGTATCATCTGCATATAAATGGATGAGAGAGCTTCCTACTGCCTGAGCTATGTTGTTGATGTAAATTCAGAAGAGCGTGGGGCCTATGATCGTGCCTTGGGGTACTCCCTTGGTGACAGGCAGTGGCTGAGACACCAGATGTTCTGACTTTATACACTGTACTCTTTGAGAGAGGTAGGCCCTTCAGAGACACCAATACTCCTTATTCTAAGCAATGTTGTGCTGCTATTTTTTTTGACTTGGCCAAAGCTCACAAGAATGGAATTTTCTACCGTATCAAAAGCTTTGGCCAAGTCAATAAAAATAACAGCACAACATTGCTTCGAATCAAGGGCAATGGTGACATCATTGAGGACCTTTAAGGTTGCAGTGACACATCCATAACCTGAGTGGAAACCAGATTGCATACCAGAGAGAATGCTTTAGACAAGAAAGTCAGTCAGTTGATTATTGACAAGTTTTCCAACACTTGATAAACAGGGCAAAATAGAAATAGACCTATAACAGTTAGGATCAGCTTGATCTCTCCCTTTAAATACAGGATGAACCGTGGCTGCCTTCCAAGCAATGGGAACCTCCCCAGAGAGTAGAGACAGGTTAAAAAGGTCAGAGACAGGCTTGGTGATGATAGGGGCAGCAACCTTAAAGAAGAAAGGGTCTAAACCATCTGAACTGTTTCTTTGGGGTCAAGTTTAAGGAGCTCCTTTAGCACCTCAGACTCAATGACCACCTTCAGGGAGAAACTTTGTAGTGGGGCAGGGGAAAAAGAGTGAGGAGCATTGGGGGTAGTCACATTAGAAGGGGAAAAAGAGGGAGGAGCATTGGGGGTAGTCACATTAGAAGGGGAAAAGGGGAGCATTGGGGATAGTCACATTAGAAGGGGAAAAGGGGAGCATTGGGGGTAGTCACATTAGTAGGGGAAAAGGGGAGCATTGGGGATAGTCACATTAGAAGGGGAAAAAGGGGTCACATTAGAAGGGGAAAAGGGGGTATTGGGGATAGTCACATTAGAAGGGGAAAAAGAGCATTGGGGATAGTCACATTAGAAGGGGAAAAGAGGAGCATTGGGGATAGTCACATTAGAAGGGGAAAAGAGGGGCATTGGGGATAGTCGCATTAGAAGGGGAAAAGAGGAGCATTGGGGATAGTCACATTAGAAGGGGTGGGAGATGAGGAAGTGTTGGATGGGCAAAGAGGCATAGCTGAGTCAAATAGGAATCCTGACTTAATGAAGTGGTGATTAAATAGCTCAGCCATGTGCTCCTTGTCAGTAACAACCACATCATCAACATTAAGGGACATGAGCAGCTGTGAGGAGGAGGGTTTATTCTCCAGGTTTTTTTAAATGTTTTCCAGAACTTCTTGGGATCTGTTCAGTTAGTAAAGCATAACGCAACGGCATGACAGTGGGTTTGATTCCCGGGACCACCCGTACGGGAAAAAAAATGAAAACGCAGGACGACTGTAAGTCGTTTTCAATTTAAAGTGTTAAATGACGCATTAAATGTAAAAACAATTTATTATTATATTTCATGGTTCAATACACATGTGAACCTTCCTTCAGCATGGTGTTTTTCACAGGTGGATTGACTGACTGATGAAAACCCTCAAAGAAACTAAGATATGAACAACACGAAATAATCAGAGCTAATAAGTCTGGTGAGAGCCATGCTTACGTCCCCAGACCCACATAGTTTCCCCTGGCGGGCCAGATGTGAGAGCAGAGAGGCTGTAACCGTTTAATCTCCAGGCACAGAATGGCTCCACGATGAGAGACGAGGAGAGGAACAACCCATGTGTTAATAACCTGGACCTGACAAAACATCTTGTTTACACCAAACCTCTGGTCTGTTCTGTTTAACACTTCACACACCAAACCTCCACAGTCTGATTTGTTTAACATGCAGACAATGGTTAGGCTAAGGCTAGGGCTAACAAGCTAACATGCAACACCTCTAGGTTAAGGCTAACACGCAGGTTCAGGCTAACTCCCCATTAGGTGCCACCTCCTGCCGTTATTAAACCCTGGACTGCTCCAGCACTGCAGATGACCCCTGACCTCTGACCTCTGTGTGTGTTTCGAAAGGGTACGGCATAAAGGAAAAATACAAATATTTGTCTCTATGACAGTAAACCATAAAGACATCTTTATCACAGAATCAGGCAATACATTTGGCTAACTCAGAACACCAACCAGAAAGAGAAGACTCTCTCTCTCATTTCCAAGTTGAACATTAACATGTAATGTTTTAAGGAACCAGCGCTGGCCTCGTCCTGTGGCTGATGGCTGACTCTTTCTGACAGCCTGGTCCTGTGGCTGAGGGACAACCCATTCTGACAGCCTGGTCCTGTGGCTGAGAGATGCCCCACTCTGACAGCCTGGTCCTGTGGCTGAGAGATGCCCCACTCTGACAGCCTGGTCCTGTGGCTGATGGCTGCCCCACTCTGACAGTCTGGTCCTGTGGCTGAGAGATGCCCCACTCTGAGTCAGCCTCGTCCTGTGGCTGATGGCTGACTCTTTCTGACAGCCTGGTCCTGTGGCTGAGGGACAACCCATTCTGACAGCCTGGTCCTGTGGCTGAGAGATGCCCCACTCTGACAGCCTGGTCCTGTGGCTGAGAGATGCCCCACTCTGACAGCCTGGTCCTGTGGCTGAGAGATGCCCCACTCTGACAGCCTGGTGCTGTGGCTGAGAGATGCCCCACTCTGACAGCCTGGTCCTGTGGCTGAGGGCTGCCCCACTCTGACAGCCTGGTCCTGTGGCTGAGGGCTGCCCCACTCTGACAGCCTGGTCCTGTGGCTGAGAGATGCCCCACTCTGACAGCCTGGTCCTGTGGCTGAGGGCTGCCCCACTCTGACAGCCTGGTCCTGTGGCTGAGAGATGCCCCACTCTGACAGCCTGGTCCTGTGGCTGAGGGCTGCCCCACTCTGACAGCCTGGTCCTGTGGCTGAGAGATGCCCCACTCTGACAGCCTGGTCCTGTGGCTGAGGGCTACCCCTCTCTGACAGCCTGGTCCTGTGGCTGAGGGCTACCCCTCTCTGACAGCCTGGTCCTGTGGCTGAGGGCTACCCCTCTCTGACAGCCTGGGTTTAGAATGTCTTGATTAACCTTGATGTCATAACAGATGTAGAACATGATTGTAAAACCACCAAAAGACTTGGTAATCAACGCCTCAAACTTACCGAAGTGTGTGTGTGTTGAACTGTGTTCAGATTTGTGTGTGTGTGTGTGTGTGTGTTGATCTGTGTAATGATCTGTGTGTTGAACTGTGTTCAGATTTGTGTGTGTGTGTGTGTAATGATCTGTGTAATGATCTGTGTGTTGATCTGTGTGTTGATCTGTGTGTTGAGCTGTGTGCTGAGCTGTGTGTTGATCTGTGTAATGATCTGTGTGTTGATCTGTGTGTTGATCTGTGTGTTGATCTGTGTGTTGAGCTGTGTGCTGAGCTGTGTGTTGAGCTGTGTGCTGAGCTGTGTGAGAGATGGTTTGTCTCAACTGTCCATCAGGGTTATTGGTGTTGAATGGTAGGGCCATGTGGGGCCTCAGTCAACGCTCCTGTCAGAGTGCAGGGATAGTTGTTTGACTACTGGGAACTTCTGAGTGACAGGGGAAGAAGAGAGGAGGAGGGAGAGGAAGAGAGGAGGAGGGAGAGGAAGAGAGGAGGAGAAGAGAAGGGGGAGGGAGAGGAAGAGAGGAGGAGGGAGAAGAGAGGAAGAGGGAAGGAAGGAAGGAAGGAAGAGAGGAGGAGGGAGAGGACGAGAGGGGAGGGAGAGGAAGAGAGGAAGAGAGGAGGAGGGAGAGGAATAGAGGAGGAGGGGGAGGAAAAGAGGAGGAGGGAGAGGAAGAGAGGGGGAAAGGAAGAGATGAGGAGGGAGAGGGAGGGAGAGGAAGAGATGAGGATGGAGAGGAAGAGAGGACGAGGGAAGGAAGAGAGGAGGAGGGAGAGGAAGAGAGGAGAAGGGAGAGGAAAAGAGGAGAGAGTGGAAGAGAGGAGGGGGAAGAGGAAGAGAGGAGGAGGGAGAAGAGAAGAGAAGAGAGGAAGAGGAAAGGAAGGAAGGAAGGAAGGAAGGAAGGAAGGAAGAGAGGAGGAGGGAGAGGATGAGAGGGGAGGGAGAGGAAGAGAGGAGGAGGGAGAGGAAGAGAGGAGGAGGGAGAGGAAGAGAGGAGGAAGGAGAGGAAGAAAGGAGGGAGAGGAAGAGAGGAGGGAGATGAAGAGAGGAGGGAGAGGAAGAGAGGAGGAGGGAGAGGAAGAGAGGAGGAGGGAAGAAAGAGAGGAGGGAGAGGAAGAGAGGAGGAGGGAGAGGAAGAGGGAGAGGAAGAGAGGAGGAGGGAGAGGAAGAAAGGAGGGAGAGGAAGAGAGGAGGGAGAGGAAGAGAGGAGGGAGAGGAAGAGAGGAGGAGGGAGAGGAAGAGAGGAGGGAGAGGAATAGAGGATGAGGGAAGGAAGAGGGGAGGGAGAGGAAGAGAGGAGGAGGGAGAGGAAGAAAGGAGGGAGAGGAAGAGAGGAGGGAGATGAAGAGAGGAGGGAGAGGAAGAGAGGAGGAGGGAGAGGAAGAGAGGAGGGAAGAAAGAGAGGAGGGAGAGGAAGAGAGGAGAGGAGGAGGGAGAGGAAGAGAGGAGGAGGGAGAGGAAGAAAGGAGGAGGGAGAGAAAGAAAGGAGGGAGAGGAAGAGTGGAGGGAGAGGAAGAGAGGAGGCGGGAAGGAATGACAGAAACAATGAATTGTGTGTCAGAGACGCCAGCGTGTGAGTGGAGGATGAGGACGCTTACTACCAACGGGCAGCTGCAAGTCAGTCATAGATGGTGAAATGGAGCCATCATCAGTGATTCACATTCACACTGCTGATCTATGCGACTGGCCGATTAGAATGATGGTGTTAGTCACTACTGAAGCTATTCTGGGTGTCTCCAACACCATCATTAAGTTTGCTGATGACACAACAGTGGTAGTGCCTGATCACCGACAACGATGAGACAGCCAATAGGGAGGAGACCTGGCCGGGTGGTGCCAGAACAACAACCTCTCCCTCAACGTGATCAAGACAAAGGAGATGATTGTGGACTACAGGAAAAGGAGGACCGAGCACGCCCCTATTATCAACGACGGAGCAGGTTAAGAGCTTCAAGATCCTTGGTGCCCACATCACCAACAAACTAACATGGTCCAAGCACACCAAGACAGTCGTGAAGAGGGTACGACAAAAACCAATTCCCCCTCAGGAGACTGAAAATATGTGGGATGGGTCCTCAGATCCTCAAAAAGTTATACAGCTGCACCATCGAGAGCATCACTGCCTGGTATGGCAACTGCTCAGCCTCCGACCGCAAGGCACTACAGAGGGTGATGCGTACGGCCCAGTACATCACTGGGGCCAAGCTTCGTGTCATCCAGGACCTCTATACCAGGCGGTGTCAGAGGAAGGCCCTAAAAATTGTCAAAGACACCCTAGTCATATGTTATTCTCTCTGCTAACGCACGGCAAGCGGTACCGGAGCGCCAAGTCTAGGTCCAAGAGGCTTCTAAACAGCTTCTACCCCCAAGCCATAAGAGTCCTGAACAGCTAATCAAATGTCTACCCAGACTATTTGCATTGCCCCCCCCCCACGCTGCTGCTACTCTCTGTTAACTCTACCTACACGTACATATTACCTCAATTACCTCGACTAACCGGTGCCGCCGCACATTGACTCTGGTACCCCCTGTATATGGCCTCCACATTGACTCTGTACCGTAATACCCTGTATATAGCCTCCACATTGACTCTGTACCAGTACCCCCTGTATATAACCTCCACATTGACTCTGTACCGTAATACCCTGTATATAGCCTCCACATTGACTCTGTACCGTAATACCCTGTATATAGCCTCCACATTGACTCTGTACTGGTACCCCTGTATATAGCCTCCACATTGACTCTGTAGCCTCCACATTGACTCTGTACGGTACCCCCTGTATATAGCCTCCACATTGACTCTGTACTGGTACCCCTGTATATAGCCTCCACATTGACTCTGGTACCCCTGTATATAGCCTCCCCTGTATATAGTCTCCACATTGACTCTCTGGTAGTCTCCCCCTGGTATATAGCCTCCACATTGACTCTGTACCCCCTGTATATAGCCCCCTCTGGTACCCCTGTATATAGCCTCCACATTGACTCTGTACCAGTACCCCTGTATATAGCCTCCACATTGACTCTGTACCAGTACCCCCTGTATATAGCCTCCACATTGACTCTGGTACCCCCTGTATATAGCCTCCACATTGACTCTGGTACCCCTGTATATAGCCTCAACATTGACTCTGGTACCCCTGTATATAGCCTCCACATTGACTCTGGTACCCCCTGTATATAGTCTCCACATTGACTCTGGTACCCCCTGTATATAGTCTCCACATTGACTCTGGTACCCCCTGTATATAGTCTCCACATTGACTCTGGTACCCCCTGTATATAGCCTCCACATTGACTCTGGTACCCCTGTATATAGCCTCCACATTGACTCTGGTACCCCCTGTATATAGCCTCCACATTGACTCTGGTACCCCCTGTATATAGCCTCCACATTGACTCTGGTACCCCCTGTATATAGCCTCCACATTGACTCTGGTACCCCCTGTATATAGTCTCCACATTGACTCTGGTACCCCCTGTTATATAGCCTCCACATTGACACTGGTACCCCCTGTATATAGTCTCCACATTGACTCTGGTACCCCCTGTATATAGCCTCCACATTGACTCTGGTACCCCTGTATATAGTCTCCACATTGACTCTGGTACCCCCTGTATATAGCCTCCACATTGACTCTGGTACCCCCTGTATATAGTCTCCACATTGACTCTGGTACCCCCTGTATATAGTCTCCACATTGACTCTGGTACCCCCTGTATATAGTCTCCACATTGACTCTGGTACCCCCTGTATATAGCCTCCACATTGACTCTGGTACCCCCTGTATATAGCCTCCACATTGACTCTGTACCAGTACTCCCCTGTATATAGCCTCCACATTGACTCTGGTACCCCCTGTATATAGTCTCCACATTGACTCTGGTACCCCCTGTATATAGCCTCCACATTGACTCTGGTACCCCCTGTATATAGTCTCCACATTGACTCTGGTACCCCCTGTATATAGCCTCCACATTGACTCTGGTACCCCCTGTATATAGCCTCCACATTGACTCTGGTACCCCCTGTATATAGCCTCCACATTGACTCTGGTACCCCCTGTATATAGCCTCCACATTGACTCTGGTACCCCTGTATATAGTCTCCACATTGACTCTGGTACCCCCTGTATATAGCCTCCACATTGACTCTGGTACCCCCTGTATATAGCCTCCACATTGACTCTGTACCTGTATATAGTACTCCCCCTGTATATAGCCTCCACATTGACTCTGTACCAGTACCCCTGTATATAGTCTCCACATTGACTCTGTACCCCCTGTATATAGTACCCCCTGTATATAGCCTCCACATTGACTCTGGTACCCCCTGTATATAGTCTCCACATTGACTCTGGTACCCCCTGTATATAGCCTCCACATTGACTCTGTACCAGTACCCCCTGTATATAGTCTCCACATTGACTCTGTACCGGTACCCCCTGTATATAGCCTCCACATTGACTCTGGTACCCCCTGTATATAGTCTCCACATTGACTCTGGTACCCCCTGTATATAGTCTCCACATTGACTCTGGTACCCCCTGTATATAGCTTCGCAATTGTTATTTTACTGTTGCTCTTTAATTATTTGTTATTTTTATCTCTTACTTTTTTAGGTATTTCCTTAAAACTGCCTTATTGGTTAAGGGCTTGTCAGTAAGCATTTCACTGTAAGGTCTACACCTGTTGTATTTGGTGTATGTGACAAATAACATCTGATTTGATTCTAAAGTAGGAGGGAAAGAGTTGGGAGAGGGGACTGGAGTCTGAAGTAGCAGGGAGAGGAGACTGGAGTCTGAAGTAGCAGGGAGAGGAGACTTGAGTCTGAAGTAGCAGGGAGAGGGAACTGGAGTCTGAAGTAGAAGGGAGAGGAGACTGGAGTCTAAAGTAGGTGGAAGAGAGTTAGGAGAGGGGACAAGTGTCTGAAATAGCAGTGAGAGAGCTGGGACAAGGGACTAGAGTCTGAAGTAGCAGGGAGAGAGCTGGGAGAGGGGACTGGAGTCTGAAGTAGCAAGGAGAGGGCACTGGGGGCTGAAGTAGCAGGGAGAGGGGACTGGAGTCTGAAGTAGCAAGGAGAGGGCACTGGGGCTGATGTAACAGGGATAGAGTTGGGAGAGGGGACTGGAGTCTTTAGTAGTAGGGGGAGGGGACTGGAGTCTGAAGTAGCAGCAACAGAGTTGGGAGAGGGGTCTGGAGTCTGAAGTAGCAGAGAGAGGGGTCTGGAGTTTGAAGTAGCAGAGAGAGGGGACTGGAGTCTGAAGTAGCAGAGAGAGGGGACTGGAGTCTGAAGTAGCAGAGAGAGGGGACTGGAGTCTGAAGTAGCAGGGAGAGGAGACTGGAGTCTAAAGTCTGGTGGAAGAGAGTTAGGAGAGGGGACTAGAGTCTGAAGTAGCAGGGAGAGAGCTGGGAGAGGGGACTAGTGTCTGAAGTAGCAGGGAGAGGAGACTGGAGTCTAAAGTAGGTGGAAGAGAGTTAGGAGAGGGGACTAGAGTCTGAAGTAGCAGGGAGAGAGCTGGGAGAGGGGACTAGTGTCTGAAGTAGCAGGGAGAGAGCTGGGAGAGGGGACTAGTGTCTGAAGTAGCAGGGAGAGGGGACTGGAGTCTGAAGTAGCATGGAGAGCGGACTGGAGGGGGCTGGAGTCTGAAGTAGTAACTCACTACTGTGAAGGTTTGGTGTGTGAAGTGTTAAACAGAGCAGACTGTGGAGGTTTGGTGTGTGAAGTGTTAAACAGAGCAGACTGTGAAGGTTTGGTGTGTGAAGTGTTTACCCTTTACCTACAATTTCCGCAGACCAGCTGAAATCTAATGAACATAATAAAAACCTCCACAAATAAATCTGTCTGTTTAATCTCAGGCTGACTGTTGGGCTTGCCTAGCGGTTGGGAAGCACACACAAAGAAAGTTAAAGCTGAGGGTGTGTGTTGTGGGGAAACATGTGGTCCGTCAGCTGTGTGCGTGGCTGCCTGTTCTCCACTCATCTCATCTTCGCGTTCCTTCACTCCTCATTCACTCCAAACGCTTACAAGATCCATTAGGACCAGCAGGCAGCCTCTCTCTCCTCCTTCAGGCTTTGGCACGCTGGCTGCAAACAACTTTGATTTTCTACTATCAAAAGTCCTTTTAAAAAATTCCTTGGAAAATACACATTTATGACCCTCAGAGTTTCTCTTTCACGCTAAATATTTCGTTAAATATTTCACTCTACTTTCACCTAAGAAAGCCCTGTTACTTCACCTACCCCTGCGTTACTTCATCTAATTAAGCCCTGTTACTTTACCTACCTTACTTCAGCTAAGAAAGCCCTGTTACTTCAACAACCCTACTTCGTCTAAGAAAGCCCTGTTACTTCAACTACCCCTACTTCGTCTAAAGCCCTGTTACTTCACCTACCTTACTTCAGCTAAGAAAGCCCTGTTACTCTACCTATCCCTACCTTACTTCAGCTAAGAAAGCCCTGTTACTCTACCTAACCCTACCTTACTTCAGCTAAGAAAGCCCTGTTACTCTACCTATCCCTACCTTACTTCAGCTAAGAAAGCCATGTTACTCTACCTATCCCTACCTTACTTCAGCTAAGAAAGCCCTGTTACTCTACCTATCCCTACCTTACTTCAGCCAAGAAAGCCCTGTTACTCTACCTATCCCTACCGTAATTCAGCTAAGAAAGCCCTGTTACTCTACCTATCCCTACCTTACTTCAGCTAAGAAAGCCCTGTTACTCTACCTATCCCTACCTACTTTGTCTAAGAAAGCCCTGTTCCTCTACCTATCCCTACCTACTTCATCTAAGAAAGCCCTGTTACTTTGCCTACCCCTGCGTTACTTCATCTAATTAAGCCCTGTTACTTTACCTACCTTACTTCAGCTAAGAAAGCCCTGTTACTTCAACAACCCTACTTCGTCTAAGAAAGCCCTGTTACTTCAACTACCCCTACTTCGTCTAAAGCCCTGTTACTTCACCTACCTTACTTCAGCTAAGAAAGCCCTGTTACTCTACCTATCCCTACCTACTTCGTCTAAGAAAGCCCTGTTACTCTACCTACCTTACTTCAGCTAAGAAAGCCCTGTTACTCTACCTATCCCTACCTTACTTCAGCTAAGAAAGCCCTGTTACTCTACCTATCACTACTTCAGCTAAGAAAGCCCTGTTACTCTACCTACTTCCCTAGCCCTGTTACTTCCTAAGAAAGCCCTGTTACTCTACCTATCCCTACCTTACTTCAGCTAAGAAAGCCCTGTTACTCTACCTATCCCTACCTTACTTCATCCAAGAAAGCCCTGTTACTCTACCTATCCCTACCGTAATTCAGCTAAGAAAGCCCTGTTACTCGACCTATCCCTACCTTACTTCAGCTAAGAAAGCCCTGTTACTCTACCTATCCCTACCTACTTTGTCTAAGAAAGCCCTGTTCCTCTACCTATCCCTACCTACTTCATCTAAGAAAGCCCTGTTACTTCACCTACCTTACTTCAGCTAAGAAAGCCCTGTTACTCTACCTATCCCTACCTACTTCGTCTAAGAAAGCCCTGTTACTTCACCTACCTTACTTCAGCTAAGAAAGCCCTGTTACTCTACCTATCCCTACCTACTTCGTCTAAGAAAGCCCTGTTACTTCACCTACCTTACTTCAGCTAAGAAAGCCTACCTTGCCCCCTTTTCCTTTTAATCAGATATTTATAGAAAATGGGGACTTTGTTAGAGGTGACACCCATAGATATAGAACCAGACACATTGACTTCACATTGAAAATGGGGACTGTGTTAGAGGTGACACCCATAGATATAGAACCAGACACATTGACTTCACATTGAAAACGGGGACTGTGTTAGAGGTGACACCCGTAGATATAGAACCAGACACATTGACTTCCCGTCGAATAATAATTGTATGTTTATGATTCCGTGTGCGGGAGACCGGTATACAAGGATCTGTCCCGACACTGCATTCTTAGGTGTTGTCCTCCTCACGCTCCAGAAGCTGAGCACAGATCCTGACTGGTGTTGTGTTACACTGTGCCCTCCCAATAAAGGCAGACATGCAGGCGTCAAAAGCGCACAGACAGGGTTGAATCAGTGACCCAGTAGAAGAATGAAAATATCCTGGGGTGACAGGGGGGCATGAAAGAGACGGGGATCTGAAGACTGATCCACCACTTCCTCTCGTGGAAGAGCTCATGGGAAACGTGCTGACAGAATAGCCAACAGATGTTGTTCTGCTTTGTCTGTCAGTGTGTGTGTGTGTGTGTGTGTGTGTGTGTGTGTGTGTGTGTGTGTGTGTGTGTGTGTGTGTGTGTGTGTGTGTGTGTGTGTGTGTGTGTGTGTGTGTGTCTGCTAGCCCGTGAAGGTAGCGCACTCTAGAGATTACTTGATGAGGCATTAACACAGCAACACCAGACCAGCTCCATCCCTTCTCACTGGTATTCTCTCCCTGACTGAGTCTGTAATACCAACATGTTTCAAAAAGAACAACATAGTCCCTGCCTAAATTGCTAGCACTCACGTCAGTGGCCACAAAGTGTTTTGAAAGACTGGTCATGGCTCATATGAACACCATCATCCCAGAAACCTTAGACCCACTCCAATTCGCATACCGCCCCAACAGATCCAGAGACGGCACAATCTCAATCGCACTCCACCCTGCCCTTTTCCACCTGGACAAAAGGAAAATCTATGTGAGAATGCTATTCAATGACTATAGCTCAACACCATAGTGCCCACAAAGCTAAGGACCCTGGGACAAAACACCTCCCTCTGCAATAGGATCCTGGACTTCCTGACAGGCCGCCCCCAGGAGGTAAGGGTTTGATTTTACCTTTAACTAGGCAAGTCAGTTAAGAACAAATTCTTATTTTCAATGACGGCCTAGGAACAGTGGGTTAACTGCCTGTTCAGGGGCAGAACTACAGATGTTTTACCTTGTCAGCTCAGGGATTCAATCATGCAACCTTTTGGTTACAAGTCCAATGCTCTAACCACCAGGCTACCTGCCTCCTCTAACCACTAGACTACCTGCCACCTCTAACCACTAGACTACCTGCCTCCTCTAACCACTAGGCTACCTGCCTCCTCTAACCACTAGGCTACCTGCCTCCTCTAACCAGTAGGTC